>NC_057804.1:638906278-638912304 GCF_018294505.1 Triticum aestivum | reverse complement strand
TTCCACGGGACCTAGGGGCGCGATGATGAGCATGCAAGGTGGTGGCGACCTTGTGTGCACGTGTGGTGTGGCCCCTGCGAGATTTTCCTCCTTGGGTGGGTATGTGTGGGAGGACCTCAGCCCAGATCCAGTCGGATGTGCCGCCATCGTCCGTCCAACGTGGGATGAGTGCAGTTAAGGCCGCGGACAGCCGGCTCTGCCATGGCCTTTTCCTAGTGGAGTGTGTGCTGTAGTAAGGGGTGGGAAGGGTTCCTACCTTGTGGTCGACGCTAGGTGAGGGACGGCTTGGGCTGCGGTCGGCGGTATCTTCCAGGCAGGGGAGGCTGTGGCATGGATGCGGTGAGTGCTACTTCTTGAGCTTGCGTTGGTTTTTCCCTTGAAGAGGAAAGGGTGATGCAGCAAAGCAGAGGTAAGTATTTCCCTTAGCTTGAGAACCAAGGTATCAATCTAGTAGGAGGTACAAGCAAGTCTCCAATCTATGCACCTGCACAAACAATCAAAAACTTGCACCAAACGCAATAAAGGGGTTGTCAATCATTTCGCGGTCATTTGCAAGGATGAGATCTGGTAGAGATGGATATAAAAGAAATAAAAGTAAATAAAATTCAGCAAGGTATTTTTGGGTTTTTTGGTTTATAGATCTGAAAATATATGATGGAAAATAGACCCGAGTGCCATAGGTTTCACTAGAGGCTTCTCTCTTGAAGAAAGCATAGGGTGGGTAAACAAATTACTGTTGAGCAGTTGATAGAAAAGCGCAAAGTTATGACGATATATAAGGCAATGATCATGAATATAGGCATAACGCCCATGATAAGTAGACCGACTCCTGCCTGCATCTACTACTATTACTCCACACATCGACCGCTATCTAGCATGCATCTAGAGTATTAAGTTCATAAGAACGGAGTAACGCCTTAAGTAAGATGACGTGATGTAGAGGGATAAACTCAAGCAATATGATATAAGCCCCATCTTTTTATCCTTTATGGCAACAATACAATACGTGCCTCACTACCCCTACTATGTCACTGGGTGAGGACACCGCAAGATTGAACCCAAAACTAAGCACCTCTCCCATTGCAAGAAAAACCAATCTAGTTGGCCAAACCAAATCGACAGTTCGAAGAGAAATACAAAGATATCTTAATCATGCATAAAAGAGTTCAGAGAAGACTCAAATAATACTCATAGATAATCTGATCATAAATCCACAATTCATCGGATCTCAACAAACACATCGCAAAAAAATATTTCATCAGATAGAACTCCAAGAACATCAAGGAGAACATTGTATTGAAGATCAAAGAGAGAGAAGAAGCCATCTACCTACTAGCTATGGACCCGTAGGTCGGTGGTAAACTACTCACGCATCATCAGTAGGGCAGCAAGGTTGATGTTGAGGCCCTCCGTGATCGAATCCCCCTACGTTAGATCACCGGAAAAGGCCCCAAGATGGGATCTCACGGGAACAAAGGCTTGCGGCGGCGGAAAAGTATTTTGATGGATGCCTGTGATGGTTTGGGAATATTTGGGAATTCATAGTGCAAAGATTAGGGCTAGAGGACTCCCGAGGGGCCCACAAGCCCTCAAGACGCCCCCCTAAGGCGCGCCTAGGAGGCTTGCGGCCTCCTCCGGAACCTTCTGGCCCCTTCTCCAAGGTCCGTTGATGTCCTCTGGTCCAAGAAAAAATCATCGCGAAAGTTCTTTTCCATTTGAACTCTGTTTGATATTTCTTTTCTGTAAAACTCAAAACAAGGAAAAAACAGAAACTGGCACTAGGGTCTAGGTTAATAGGTTAGTCCCAAAAATAATATAAAATAACATATTAATGCATATAAAGCATCCAAAACAGATAATATAATAGCATGAAACAATCAAAAATTATAGATACGTTGGAGACGTATCAAGCATCCCCAAGCTTAATTCCTACTCATGCTCGAGTAGGTAAATAATAAAACAGAATTTTTCATGTGGAATCCTACATAACATATTTATCAATGTAATCTTATTCATTATGGCATGAATGTTCAAATCCATAAGATTCAAAACAAAAGTGTAATATTGACGTAAAAACAATAATACTTCAAGCATACTAATAAAGCAATGGTGTATTCTCAAAATAATATGGCCAAGAAAAGTTATCCCTAAAAAATCATATGGTCTGGCTATGCTCCATCTTCACAACACAAAGTATTTCATCGTGCACAACCCCGGTGTTAGCCAAGCAATTGTTTCATAATTTTATGTTCTAAAACTTTTTCAACTTGCACGTAATACATGAGCGTGAGCCATGGATATAGCACTATAGGTGCAATAGAATATGGTGGTTGTGGAGAAGACAAAAATATGGAGAAAGTATCACATCAACTAGGTAAATTAATAGGCTATTGAGATGCCCATCAATTGATATCGATGCAAGTGAGTAGGGATTGCCATGCAACGGATGCACTAGAGCTATAAGTTCATGAAAGCTCAAAAAGAAACTAAGTGGGTGTGCATCCAACTTGCTTGCTCACGAAGACATAGGGCACATTGAGGAAGCCCATCATCGGAATATACAAGCCAAGTTATATAATGAAAAAATCCCACTAGTGTATGAAAGTGACGAAATAGGAGACTCTCTATCATGAAGATCATGGTGCTACTTTGAAGCACAAGTGTGGAAAAAGGATAGTAACATTGTCCCTTCTCTCTTTTTCTCTCATTTTTTTCTTTTTTCCTTTTTTTGTTGTTGGGCTCTATGGCCTCTTTTTTCTCCTTTCTTTTTATTTTTCGTCCGGAGCCTCATCCTGACTTGTGGGAGAATCATAGTCTCCATCATCCTTTCCTCATATGGGACAATGCTCTAATAATGATGATCATCACACTATTATTTACTTACAACTCAAGAATTACAACTCGATTCTAGAACAAAATATGACACTATATGAATGCCTTCGACGGTGTACCAGGATGTGCTATGATCAAGAGTGACATGTATAAAAAATATGAATGGTGGCTTTGCCAGAAATACTATGCCAACTACATGATCACGCAAAGCAATATGACAATGATGATGCGTGTCATAATAAATGGAACGGTGGAAGTTGCGTGGAAATATATCTCCGATGGCTATGGAAATGCCATAATAGGTAGGTATGGTGGCTGTTTTGAGGAAGGGTATATGGTGGGTTTAATGCACCGGCGAAAGTTGCGTGGTACTAGAGAGGCTAGCAATGGTGGAAGGGTGAGAGTGCATATAATCCATGGACTCAACATTAGTCATGAAGAACTCACATACTTATTGCAAAAGTCTATTATCCATTGAAACAAAGTACTAATACGCATGCTACTAAGGGAAGGGTTGGTAGGAGTTAACCATCGCGCGATCCCAACCTCCACACAAAGGATGGCAATCAAAAAATATATCATGCTTCGACTTCATCACATAACGGTTCACCTTACGTGCATGCTACGGGAATCACAAACTTTAACACAACTATTTCTACCAATCCACAATTACTCACTAGCATGAATCTAATATCACCATCTTTACATCTCAAAACAAATGCAAGGAATCAAACTTCTCTTATATTGTGACGCCCCCGATTCAATCGTACACTAATCATGCACGCAAATGTGTACGATCAAGATCAGGGACTCACGGGAAGATATCACAACACAACTCTACAAATAAAATAAGTCATACAAGCATCATAATACAAGCCAGGGGCCTCGAGGGCTCGAATACAAGTGCTCGATCATAGACGAGTCAGCGGAAGCAACAATATCTGAGTACAGACATAAGTTAAACAAGTTGCCTTAAGAAGGCTAGCACAAACTGGGATACAGATCGAAAGAGGCGCAGGCCTCCTGCCTGGGATCCTCCTAAACTACTCCAGGTCGTCATCAGCGGGCAGCACGTAGTAGTAGGCACCTCCAGTGAAGTAGGGGTCGTCGTCGACGGTGGCGTCTGGCTCCTGGACTCCAGTATCTGGTTGCGACAACCAGGAAGAAAGGAAAGGGGAAAAGGGGGGAGAAAGCAACCGTGAGTACTCATCCAAAGTACTCGCAAGCAAGGAACTACACTACATATGCATGGGTATATGTGTAAAGGGGCCATATCAGTGGACTGAACTGCAGAATGCCAGAATAAGAGGGGGATAGCTAGTCTTATCGAAGACTACGCTTCTGGTCACCTTCGTCTTGCAACAGGTAGAAGAGGGTAGGTCGAAGTCCTCCAAGTAGCATCTCCGAGTAACATCTCCAAACAACATCTCATAGCGTAATCCTACCCGGCGATCCCCTTCTCATATCCCTGAGGTAGAGCGACCACCGGTTGTATCTGGCACTTGGAAGGGTGTGTTTTATTAAGTATCCGGTTCTAGTTGTCATAAGGTCAAGGTACAACTCCAAGTCGTCCTGTTACCGAAGATCACGGCTATTCGAATAGTTTAACTTCCCTGCAGGGGTGCACCACATTCCCCAACACGCTCGATCCCATTTGGCCGGACACACTTTCCTGGGTCATGCCCGGCCTCGGAAGATCAACACGTCGCAGCCCCACCTAGGCAAAACAGAGAGGCCAGCACGCCGGTCTAAACCTAAGCGCACAGGGGTCTGGGCCCATCGCCCATAGCACACCTGCACGTTGCGAGGGCGGCCGGAAGCAGAACTAGCCCCCTTAATACAAGAGCAGGCTTACGTTCCAATCCGGCGCGCGCCGCTCCGTCGCTGACGTCTGAAGTGCTTCGGCTGATACCACGACGTCGGGATACCCATAACTACTCCCACGTAGATGGTTAGTGCGTATAGGCTCGTAGCCAGACTCAGATCAAATACCAAGATCTCGTTAAGCGTGTTATTATGAAGCAACCGCGGACGCCGACCAGGGCCAGGCCCACCTCTCTCCTAGGCGGTCTCAACCTGCCCTGTCGCTCCGCCACAAAGATCCACACAGAGGGCCATCGGGACAAAGGTCCTTTCAGCCCCCAATCCGTGAATCACTCGCGGGTACTCTTCGAGCTGACCCGACTTTAGTCACCATCTGTATAGTATGTATGTATGTATAGTATATACCCGTGATCACCTCCCAGGTGATCACGGCCCGATAGTATAGCAAGGCAGACTGACAAGAATGTAGGGCCAATGATGATAAACTAGCATCCTATACTAAGCATTTAGGATTGCAGGTAAGGTATCAACAGGTGTAGCAACAATGTCAGGCTATGCATCAGAATAGGATCAACGGAAAGCAGTAACATGCTACACTACTCTAATGCAAGCAGTATAGAGTAGAATAGGCGATATCTGGTGATCAAGGGGGGGGCTTGCCTGGTTGCTCTGGCAAGAGAGAGGGGTCGTCAACTCCGTAGTCGAACTGGGCAGCAGCAGCGTCGGTCTCGTAGTCTACCGGAGAGAAGAGGGGGAAGAAACAATGAATACCAAGTAAACAGATGCATATCGATGCATGACATGTCAGGAAGCGATGCTAGGCGTGCCCTAACGTGGTATAAGGTGGTACTGGTCAAGGGGGAATCATCCGGGAAAGTATTCCCGGTGTTTCGTGTTTTCGGGCAGAGGAGCCGGAGGGGGAAAGTTGCGGGTTCGATAGGTTAGGGGGGTGTGGTGGACGAACGGACTGCGTATCCGGAATCGTCACGTCGTTCTGAGCAACTTTCATGTTGAAAATATTTTAATCCGAGTTACGGATTAAAAGATATGATTTTTAAAAGGTTTTAACAATTTTGGAATTTAATTATTTATTTAATTAATTCGAAAAATGTATTTATGACGTCAGCATGATGTCATGCTGACGTCAGCAGTCAACAGGGGTTGACTGAGTCAACCCTGACATGTGGGTCCAGTGGGACCCACCTGTCATTCTCTAATTAAATTAATTAGGGTTTAGGTTAATCTAATTACAGTTTAATTAAACTTAACTAGTTAATTAATTTAATTAAACCGGATTAATTAACTTAATTAATTAATTAATTAATTAATAATATTATTAAATCATTTTAATTTTATTAATTATATTTATT
>NC_057804.1:638839140-638905014 GCF_018294505.1 Triticum aestivum | reverse complement strand
TTTTTTGTATTGTTTTCTGTTTTCTTTTTATTTATTTTCTTTTCTGTTTTTATTTATTTATAAACACTTAGGCATTTTATAAAATTGTGAACCTTACACCATAATTATCTTTGTAATATTTGGCAACCACCGAACATTTTTATTTTAATTTTTAAAAACTTTTATTGTTTTCTTTTATTTAAATTTTGAATTTGTTTCGGTTCTGAACTATCGAGAGTTTATCACAGTAACCGTGGTGACGTGGCATCATTAGCGGGGAATCACTGTAGCTTAATTATCCGGGCGTCACATATATTCAATGCTCTTTATATGAAAGTTTTTATTATATCCCTTTTGCATGTCCATCATATTAGGACTAAATTCATAACGTAAGCAAATCACCGGCTGTTTAAGACTCTAAAAATAATATAAGTGAAGCATGAGAGTTCATCAATTTCTATAAAATAAAGCCACCACTATGCTCTAAACAGATATAAGTGAAGCACTAGAGCAAACAGCCTAGATCAAAAGATATAAGTGAAGCACATAGAGTATTCTAATAAATTCACGATTAATGCCTGTCCCTCTCAAAAGGTGTGTACAGCAAGGATGATTCTCGCAAACTAAAAAGCAAAGACTCATATCATACAAGATGCTCCAAGCAAAACACATATCATGTGGTCAATAAAAATATATCCTCAAGTAAATTTACCAATGGATTGAAGACGAAAGAGGGGATGCCATCCTGGGCATCCCCAAGCTTAGATGCTTGGTTGTCCTTGAATATTACCTTGGGGTGCCTTGGGCATGCACAAGTATAGGGGTTCGCAACAGTTTATGAGGGTAGAGTATTCAACCCAAATTTATTGATTCGACACAAGGGGAGCCAAAGAATATTCTCAAGTATTAGCAGTTGAGTTGTCAATTCAACCACACCTGGATAACTTATTATCTGCAGCAAAGTATTTATTATCAAAGTAGTATGGAAGTAAGACTAACGGTAGCAAAAGTAACAGTAGCAGTTTTGTAGTAATTGTAACAGTAGCAACGGTAAAGTAAATAAGCAAAGCACAATGTGAAAAGCTCGTAGGCATTGGATCAGTGATGGGTAATTATGTCGGATGTGATCCCTCATGTAATAGTTATAACATAGGGTGACACAGAACTAGCTCCAGTTCATTAATGTAATGTAGGCATGTATTCCGAATATAGTCATATGTGCTTATGGAAAAGAACTTGCATGACATCTTTTGTCCTACCCTCCCGTGGCAGTGGGGTCCTAGTGGAAACTAAGGGATATTAAGGCCTCCTTTTAATAGAGTACCGGACCAAAGCATTAACACATAGTGAATACATGAACTCCTCAAACTACGGTCATCACCGAGAAGTATCCCGATTATTGTCACTTCGGGGTTGTCGGATCATAACACATAATAGGTGACTATAGACTTGCAAGATAGGATCAAGAACTCACATATATTCATGAAAACATAATAGGTTCAGATCTGAAATCATGGCACGCGGGCCCTAGTGACAAGCATTAAGCATAGCAAAGTCATAGCAACAGCAATCTCAGAACATAGTGGATACTAGGGATCAAACCCTAACAAAACTAACTTGATTACTTGGTAAATCTCATCCAACCCATCACCGTCCAGCAAGCCTACGATGAAATTACTCACGCACGGCGGTGAGCATCATGAAATTGGTGATGGAGGATGGTTGATGATGACGACAGCGACGAATCCCCCTCTCCGTAGCCCTGAATGGACTCCAGATCAGCCCTCCCGAGAGAGATTAGGGCCTTGCGGCGGCTCTGTATCGTAAAACGCGATGAAACTTTCTCTCTGATTTTTTCTCTGCGAAAGCAAATATACGGAGTTGGACTTGAGGTCGGTGGACATCTAGGGGGCCCACGAGGCAGGGGGCGCGCCCAGGGGAGGGGGCGCGCCCCCCACCCTCGTGGACAGGGTGTGGGCCCCCTAGCCTTGATTCTTTCGCCAATATTTTTTATATTTTCCAAAAATGATCTCCGTGGATTTTCAGGTCATTCCGAGAACTTTTGTTTCTGCAAAAAAATAACACCATGGCAGTTCTGCTGAAAACAGCGTTAGTCCGGGTTAGCTTCATTCAAATCATGCAAGTTAGAGTCCAAAACAAGGCCAAAAGTGTTTGGAAAAGTAGATACGACAGAGACGTGTCAACTCCCCCAAGCTTAAACCTTTGCTTGTCCTCAAGCAATTCAGTTGACAAACTGAAAGTGATAAAGAAAAACTTTTACAAACTCTATTTGCTCTTGTTGTTGTAAATATGTAAAGCCAGCATTCAAGTTTTCAGCAAAGATTATGAACTAACCATATTCACAATAACACTTACGTCTCATGTTTACTCATATCAATGGCATAATCAACTAGTGAGCAATAATAATAAATCTCGGATGACAACACTTTCTCAAAACAATCATAATATAACATAACAATAAGATGGTATCTCGCTAGCCCTTTCTGAGACCGCAAAACATAAATGCAGAGCACCTTTAAAGATCAAGGACTGAGTAAATGTTGTAATTCATGGTAAAAGAGATCTAGTCAAGTCATACCCAATATAAACTAATAGTAATGCATGCAAGTGACAGCGGTGCTCTCCAGCGGGTGCTTTTTGATAAGAGGGTGATGACTCATCATAAAAGTAAATAGATAGGCCCTTCGCAGAGGGAAGCAGGGATTTGTAGAGGTGCCAGAGCTCAATTTTGAAATAGAGATGAATAACATTTTGAGCGATACACTTTCATTGTCAACATAACAACTATGAGATCTCAATATCTTCCGTGCTACACACATTATAGGCAGTTCCCCAACAGAATGGTAAAGTTTATACTCCCCTGATAACCCGCAAGTATACAAGATAGTTGTAGCCTCTTTCAATAAGTAAGAGTGTCGAACCCAACGAGGAGCTAAAGGTAGAACAAATACTCTCTCAAGTCCTATCGGCCACTGATACGACTCTACGCACGCTTGACGTTCGCTTTACCTAGAGCAAGTATGAAACTAGAAGTACTTTGTAGGTGTGATAGGATAGGTTTGCAAGATAATAAAGAGCACGTAAATAAAATCTAGGGGCTGTTTAGACAAAGAAGCAATAAAGTAAATATAGCGAGTGTGGAAAAGTGGTGGTAGGAGTTGTGAAATTGTCCCTAAGAAATTGACTATGTTACTAGACCGATAATCACTATTGCAATTCTATTTGAGGGAGAGGCATAAGCTAACATACTTTCTCTTCTTGGATCATATGCACTTATGATTGGAACTCTAGCAAGCATCTGCAACTACTAAAGATTCATTAAGATAAAACCCAACCATAGCATTAAAGCACCAAGTCCTCTTTATCCCATACGCAACAACCTACTTACTCGGGTTTGTGTTTCAGTCACTCACGCAACCCACTATAAGCGAATCATAAACATATTGCAACACCCTACAGCGGGAATCCCTCACGCTTGCGCGACATGGAGGGCACAATAGGAAAGCACCAATAATAAAACATGCAACTCAAACCAATCATAGCAATTCATCAATCACCGATAGGACAATGAAAATCTACTCAGACATCATAGGATGGCAACACATCATTGGAAAATAATATGAAGCATAAAGCACCATGTTCAAGTAGAGGGTACAGCGGGATGCGGGAGAGTGGACCGCTGGATATAGATGGGGGAAGGTGCTGGAGATGTTGGTGAAGATGGCGGAGGTGTTGGTGAAGATCACGGTGATAATGATGGCCCCCGGCCGCGCTCCGGTGCCACCGGAAGCAAGGGGGAGATAGCCCCCCTTCTTCTTCTTCTTCTTCCTTGACCTCCTCCCTAGATGGGAGAAGGGTTTCCCCTCTGGTCCTTGGCTCCCATGGCTTGGGAGGGGCGAGAGCCCCTCCGAGATTGGATCTATCTCTCTGTTTCTGCGTTCTTTGTTTCTGCCCCTTCACCGTTTCCTTTATATCTGGAGATCCGTAACTCCGATTGGGAATCTTTCGCCCAGATTTTTCTCATAAAATGAGCTTTCTTGCGGCAAAAGAAGAGCATCAACCGCCTTACGGGTGGCCCACGAGAGGCCAGGGCGCGCCCAGGGGGGAGGGTGCGCCCCCCTGTCTCGTGGCCACCCCGGACACCGTTTCGCATTGATTCTTCCTCCGGAAAATCCCAAATATTCCAAAGTAATTCTCCGTCCGTTTTTATCCCGTTTGGATTCCGTTTGATATGGGTTTCCTGCGAAACATAAAACATGCAACAGATAGGAACTGGCACTGGGCACTGGATCAATATGTTGGTCCCAAAAATAGTATAAAAAGTTGCCAAAAGTATATGAAAGTTGAAGAATATTGGCATGGAACAATCAAAAATTATAGATACGACGGAGACGTATCATCCCCCACCACTAACAAGCATCAGTCCATGGCTTGCCCGAAACAACGGGTGGCTCCAACTAGCAACAATTCTGGGCGAGTTTGTTTAATTATTTTGATTTGATTTGATTTTTTGGTCATGGGATTGGGCATCCCGGTTACCAGCCATTTTCTCGTGAATGAGGAGCGGAGTCTACTCCCCTTGAGAATAACCCACCTAGCATGGAAGATATAGACAACCCTAGTTGATACATGAGCTGCTCAAGCATACAAAACAGAATTTCATTTGAAGGTTTGGAGTTTGGCACATACAAATTTACTTGGAACGACAGGTAAATACCGCATATAGGAAGGTATAGTGGACTTACATGGAATAATTTTGGGGTTTATGGAGTTTGGATGCACAAGCAGTATTCCCGCTTAGTACATGTGAAGGCTAGCAAAAGACTGGGAAGCGACCAACTGAGAGAGCGACAACAGTCATGAACATGCATTAAAACTAATCAACACCGAGTGCAAGCGTGAGTAGGATATAATCCACCATGAACATAAATATCGTGAAGGCTATGTTAATTTTATTTCAACTACATGCATGAACATGTGCCAAGTCGAGTCACTCAATTCATTCAAAGGAGGATACCACCCTATCATACCACATCACAACCATTTTAATAGCTTGTCGGCACTCAAGGTAAACCATTATAATCTCCTAGCTAATTAAGCATGGCATAAGCAACTATAATCTCTAATTGTCATTGCAAACATGTTTATTCATAATAGGCTGAATCAGGAACAATGAACTAATCATATTTACAAAAACAAGAGAGGTCGAGTTCATACCAGCTTCTCTCATCTCAGCCAGTCCACCATATATCGTCATTATTGCCTTTCACTTGCACGACTGAACGGTGTGTATAATAATAATAGTGCACATACATTGGACTAAGCTGGAATCTGTAAGCATTCAATTCAAGGGAGAAGACAAGATAATATGGGCTCTAAGTTAAATCAACAATCATGCATATGGGAGCCACTAAACATTTTCATTATGGTCTTCTCTTCTCGACCCCCAAAGGAAAGAAAGGAAATAAAACTATTTACACGGGAAAGCTCCCAACAAGCAAAAGAAGAACGAGAAATCTTTTTGGGTTTTCTTTTAATTACTACTACAAGCATGGAAATTAAACTAACTAATTTTTTTGGTTTTTCTTAAGGTTTATCCAACACACAATAAGAAAACTAGAAAAAGAAATTAAACTAGCATGGATAATACAATGAAAGAGTATGAGCACCGACAACTGGAATAAGTGTGTGAACATCAATGTAATGTCAGTGAGAAATACGTACTCCCCCAAGCTTAGGCTTTTGGCCTAAGTTGGTCTATGGCCATGGATCGCGGCTACTCTCCCTGGTGTACTGAGGAGTGTCATCGTACTGCCACTGGCTGGTGATCTGCTCCGGATCCCACTGATAAGATGATGGACGATAAGTGTCCAGTGGTGGTTCCAGCTCAGGCTCTGGAGCTGATGTCTGGCCTCGGTGAGCGTACACGGCCGACGGCAAGACGAGGTAATGGCCTGCAGTTAAATCAAACAAAGAAGGCGTAGGCAAGATAATAACCTCATTGTGTTTCTTATTAAATCTTAGGTTATATAGAAGCATATTATCATCATTGTTAACAATAAACTCATGTGCTATGCTCTTATAATCTAGGAAAGTAGGGGGCAGCTGTGTCTCCTGTTTCTCATAATGCCTAATAGGTATCTCGAAATGTTTAGTAAGGCGTGCAGCATAGATACCTCCAAAGATGGGGCCCTTTGTACGGTCCAGGCTTAATTGTTTAGCAATAATGACACCCATACTAAAAGAGTTATCGCAAAATAAGGCATGGACAAAATAATAATATCAGGAACACTAAGGTTTCCACAGTTTCCGCCAAAGGTTGTCAGAATCGCGATCTTGAATCGGATCGGAGCTCCAATGGTAGGATCGCAAATCGTAGAATCTTCACTATCAGGATCGTAGAAACGTAGATTCTATGAACTAAAATCGTAGAATCATAGGGGTTAGTTTGGATCGTAAAGTCGTAGAATTGTTTAACAGAATCGCGATTCTGACAACCTTGGTTTCTGCGACCAATTAAGCATCGACTAGCAAGTATGGCAAAGTAGCGTAAAACAGGAAAATGTATGCTAGTGATTCTTGCGTCGGAACCCTTCCTCGATTCCCCTACAGTAATAGTATCAATAAAACCATCCACATCTTTATGATGTGGTTCCTCTAAGCCGCCCTCAAAGGGTATTCTGCAAACCGCGCAAATATTACGTAACGACATCTCCCTAGCCTCATCATATAAATGGAAAGCTACTGAAGGAGGTGAATTCTATGGATAATAGTAGAAGTTTTCCACGAAAGTATTGGTGAGTAAGAGATACTGTTCGATCCGGACGTGGAGGAAGTCGGTGAGGCCCGCATTATCAGCCAAAGAATAAATGTCTTCATAAATCATGACTGCTCTCAAGACATTATCACAAGGCCACTCACACGACCTTACTTCCGCTACGCGAGGAAGATTATAATTGGCCTTTTCTTTCTCCTTAGCTTGTTTATCCTTGGAGCTTTGGCTAGAAGAGCCCCTCAAAAATCTCTTCATCATTTTCTGAAATTTTTAGTAACTCAAAATAAAAGTGAATCAAACTAAACAAGATTGATAGCAACTACTCCCACAAGTGCCTAGAGCCTATATCATGCATTTGAATTACTTGGGACCTCATAAATTTGACATGCAAGCTCAAGAACAGGGTCACCTAGGCAGCAAAAATTTGCAATGAATAAAGCACTAGAACAAAAACTAATTGGACCATTGGAGGAGTCACATACCAAGGAACAATCTCCCAAAGCAGTTTTGTGAATGGAGCTTTGAGCAAGGAGTTCGAAAATCGTAGCAAAATGAGCTAGAACTCGTGCTTGAGCTGGATAGGGAATTTTTTGGGAGGAAGATGAAGTGTGTGGGTGCAGGAATAAGTGGAGGGGGCCACCGTCGGCCCAAGAGGCAGGGGGCGCCCTGGACCCTCGTGGCCAGGTGCTTGCCCCCCCTGCTGTGTTCTCAGTGCCTAAAATCCTCAAATATTCCAGAAAAAATCATACTAAATTGGCAGGGCATTTGTAGAACTTTTATTTTTGAGATATTTTTTATTGCATGGCTAATTCGGAAAAAGACGAAAAATACTATTTTTACTTTATTTAATCTAAATAACAGAAAGTAGAAGGAGGGTACAGAAGGTTGTGCCTTCTAGTTTCATCCATCTCATGATCATCAAAAAGAATCCACTAACAAGGTTGATCAAGTCTTGTTAACAAACTCATTCTGAATAACATGGAACCGGAGAAATTTCGAATAAAATTAGGTTACCTCAATGGGGATATGAACATTCCCAATAATAATAATATCATATTTTTTCTTGACAGTAGGGAGAGGAAATTCAAAACCTCTAGTAATGATAGTTGGAATTTTTCAATAGAATTGATGCTATGAACTTGAGGTTGTTTCCTCAGAAAATGTACCGTATGCTCATTACCATTAACATGAAAAGTGACATTGCCTTTGTTGCAATCAATAACAGCCCCTGCAGTACTCAAAAAGGGTCTACCAAGGATAATCGACATACCGTCGTCCTCGAGAATATCAAGAATAACAAAGTCTGTTAAGATAGTAATGTTTGCAAACACAACAGGCACATCCTCACAAATGCCAACAGGTATAGGAGTTGATTTATCAGCCATTTGCAAAGGTATTTCAGTAGGTGTCAACTTATTCAATTCAAGTCTACGATATAAAGAGAGAGGCATAACACTAACACCGGCTCCAAGATCACATAAAGCAGTTTTAACATAGTTTCTTTTAATGGAGCATGGTATAGTTGGTACTCTTGGATCCCCAAGTTTCTTTGGTATTCCACCTTTGAAAGTATAATTAGCAAGCATGGTGGAAATTTCAGCTTTCGGTATCTTTCTTTTATTTGTAATGATATCCTTCATGTATTTAGCATAAGGATTTACTTTATGCATATCAGTTAAGCGCATACGTAAGAAGATAGGTCTAATCATTTCAGCAAAGCGCTCAAAATCCTCATCATCCTTTTTCTTGGATGGTTTAGGAGGAAAAGGCATGGGTTTTTGAACCCATGGTTCTCTTTCTTTACCATGCTTCCTAGCAACAAAGTCTCTCTTATCATAATGTTGATTCTTTGATTGTGGGTTATCAAGATCAACAGCTGGTTCAATTCTACATCATTATTTTTGCTAGGTTGAGCATCAACATGAACATTACCATTAACATTATCTCTAGGTTCATGTTCATCACCAGATTGTGTTTCAGCATCAGAAATAGAAATATCATTGGGATTCTCAGGTGTGTCTATAACAGGTTCACTAGAAGCATGCAAAGTCCTATCATTTTTCTTTTTTCTTCTTTTTAGAAGGACTAGGTGCATCTACATTATTTCTCTGAGAATCTTGCTCAATTCTCTCAGGGTGGCCTTCAGGATACAGAGGTTCCTGAGTCATTCTACCAGTTCTAGTAGCCACTCTAACAGCAAAATCATGTTTATTATTTAATTCATCGAGCAAATCACTTTGAGCTTTAAGTACTTGTTCTGCTTGAGTGGTAACCATAGAAGCATATTTGCTAATGAGTTTAAGTTCACCTTTAACTCTAGCCATATAATCACTCAAGCGTCCAATCATGTAAGCATTACTCTTTAATTCTCTACCAACATAAGCATTGAAGTTTTCTTGTCTAGCCATAAAGTCATCAAATTCATCTAAACATTGACTAGAAAACTTAGTAGACGGGATTTCAAATTTATCATATCTATAGAGAGAATTTACCTTTACTACCTGTGTCGGGTTATCAAGACAATGTGTTTCTTCAATAGGTGGTATATTAAGACCATATATTTCTTCAACAGGAGGTAAATTCTTAACATCTTGAGCTTTAATACCTTTTTCTTTCATAGATTTCTTTCCCTCTTGCATATCTTCAGGACTGAGAAATAGAACATCCCTCTTCTTCGGAGTTGGTTTAGGAATAGGCTCAGGAGTTGGCTCAATGGGCTCAGGAATTGGCTCAGGAAGAGTCCAATTATTTTCATTAGTCAACATATTATTCAATAACAATTCAGCTTGATCGACTGTTCTTTACCTGAAAACACAACCAACACAACTATCCAAGTGGTCCTTGGAAGCATCAGTTAGTCCATTATAAAAGATATCAAGTATTTCATTTTTCTTAAGAGGATGATCAGGAAAAGCATTAAGTAACCGGAGAAGCCTCCCCCAAGCTTGTGGGAGACTCTCTTCTTCAGTTTGCACAAAATTGTATATTTCCCTCAAGGCAGCTTGTTTCTTATGAGGAGGGAAATATTTAGCAGAGAAGTTATAAATCATATCCTGGGGACTACGCACACAACTAGGATTAAGAGAATTAAACCAAGTTTTAGCATCACCCTTTAATGAGAATGGAAATATCTCAAGGATATATATTAGAGAGACTTCTCATCATTAGTGAACAGGGTGGCTATATCATTCAATTTAGTAAGATGTGCCACAACAGTTTCAGATTCATAGCCATAAAAAGGATCAGATTCAACCAAAATAATTATCTCAGGATTGACAGAGAATTCATAATCCTTATCAGTAACAAAGATAGGTGAAGTAGCAAAAGTAGGGTCATATTTCATTCTGGCATTTAGAGATTTATGTTTCAGTTTAACTAATAACTTCTTAAGATTAGATCTATCATTACAAGCAAGAAAATCTCTAGCAGTTTCTTCATCCCTAACATAAACCTTAGGAACAACAGGCAATTCGTACTTAGGGGGAGAACCTTCATCATCACTATCTTCAATAATATCAGTTTCAAGATTTTCGTTCTCTCTAACCCTAGCAAGTTGTTCATCAAGATATTCACCTAATGGCACAGTAGTATCAAGTATAGAAGTAGTTTCATCATAAGTATCATGCATAGCAGAAGTGGCATCATCAATAGCATGCGACATATCAGAATTCATAGCAGAAGCAGGTTTAGGTGTCGCAAGGTTACTCAAAACGGAAGGAGAATCTAGTGCGGAGCTAGATGGAAGTTCCTTACCTCCCCTCGTAGTTGAGGGAAACTCTTAGTTCTTTCGTCTTTCAAGTTCCTCATAGTGATCAGCAGATATAAATCCCAAGTGATTCAAAGAATAGAGCTATGCTCCCTGGCAACGGTGCCTGAAAATAGTCTTGATAATCCACAAGTATAGGGGATCGCAACAGTTTTCGAGGGTAGAGTATTCAACCCAAATTTATTGATTCGACACAAGGGGAGCCAAAGAATATTCTCAAGTATTAGCAGTTGAGTTGTCAATTCAACCACACCTGGATAACTTAGTATCTGCAACAAAGTATTTAGTAGCAAAGTAGTATGGAAGTAACAGTAACGGTATAAAAAGTAACAGTGGCAATTTTGTAGTAATTGTAATAGTAGCAACGGTAAAGTAAATAAGCCAAGCACAATATGTGAAAAGCTCATAGGCATTGGATCAGTGATGGATAATTATGTCGTATGCGATTCCTCATGTAATAGTTATAACATAGGGTGACATAGAACTAGCTCCAGTTCATCAATGTAATGTAGGCATGTATTCCGAATATAGTCATATGTGCTTATGGAAAAGAACTTGCATGACATCTTTTGTCCTACCCTCTCGTGGCAGCGGGGTCCTAGTGGAAACTAAGGGATATTAAGGCCTCCTTTTAATAGAGTACCGGACCAAAGCATTAACACATAGTGAATACATGAACTCCTCAAACTACGGTCATCACCGAGAAGTATCCCGATTATTGTCACTTCGGGGTTGTCAGATCATAACAAATAATAGGTGACTATAGACTTGCATGATAGGATCAAGAACTCGCATATATTCATGAAAACATAATAGGTTCAGATCTGAAATCATGGCACTCGAGCCCTAATGACAAGCATTAAGCATAGCAAAGTCATAGCAACATAAATTTCAGAACATAGTGGATACTAGGGATCAAACCCTAACAAAACTAACTTGATTACATGGTAAATCTCATCCAACCCATCACTGTCTAGCAAGCCTACAATGGAATTACTCACGCACGGTGGTGAGCATCATGAAATTGGTGATGGAGGATGGTTAATGATGACAACGGCGATGAATCCCCCTCTCCGGAGCCTCGAACGGACTCCAGATCAGCCCTCCCGAGAGAGATTAGGGCTTGGCGGCGGCTCCGTATCGTAAAACGTGATGAAACTTTCTCTCTGATTGTTTTCTCCGCGAAAGCAAATATATGGTGTTGGAGTTGAGGTCGGTGGACATCCAGGGGGCCCACGAGGCAGGGGGCGCGCCCAGGGGGCGCACCCCCACCCTCGTGGACAGGGTGTGGGCCCCCTGGCCTTGATTCTTTTGCCAGTATTTTTTATATTTTCCAAAGATAATCTCTGTGGATTTTCAGGTCATTCCGAGAAGTTTTGTTTCTGCACAAAAATAACACCATGGCAGTTCTGCTGAAAGCTTAGTCAGTCCGGGTTAGTTTCATTCAAATCATGCAAGTTAGAGTCCAAAACAAGGGCAAAAGTGTTTGGAAAAGTAGATACGACGGAGACGTATCAATAGGTAGGGAAGGTGTTTTTTAGGGTTCTCCGAGAAACAAGTAGAATCATAACTTTCAATAGATTCCAAGCATAGCATAGCAAACAATTTATTTTATTCCATAAAAGTCCCCCTTTTGAGACAAACGGTGACGCAGGAAATGACCATGCACATCTAATGATTTTCCCTCAACTAAACTAGTTGGGGTTTCAGCACGAGCACATATGGATCAAAGATGATCCAAATAGAAAACTTCAAGTTGATCCATATCCATAGATTTTTTTGCAAGCAAAGATGCAAGCAAATAGAAGGCACATGGCAACACAAGCAAAGGTAGCAAACAAGCAAAAAGGCATATGGAAAGACGAACGAAAGAAGGGTGAATAAAAAGGCAAAAAAATCACTACTAGGGAAAAGCCTATACACAGAATCTTACCAGCAGCGCTCCTCAAAATAGGACACTACTGCTATTTAGCAGCAGCGCGTGATAGCAAAACGCGCTGCTGAAAGGAAAATAGCAGTAGCGCGTCCACCGCAAAATGCGCTACTGCTCTAATTGCCATGACCTCCCCCTGCTAGTTATAGCAGTAGCGCCCTATAATGAACCGCGCTACTGCTATGGAAGTTAGCAGCAGCGCGCTTCGAAGAAAACCGCTACTGCTAAGGTCAGCCCACAAGTTTAGTCCCACCTCACTCCGTGAACAGGGTGTTTACCACGTTAAATATGTTATTTCTGAAACTATCACAACCAGTTGGTCTTCACTGAACTCTATGTGTAAAATTTGTGGCCGCAATATGAGTCCTCTCTGGTTCCTACCGGAGAGGACTCATATTGACAATTCAGATTGTACACAAAAAGATCATTGATGGCCAATGTATTTTTGCATTGACCTATTTTTGTATAGTTACACTTAGCAGTAGCGGTTTATATGCAAAGCGCTACTGCTATTCAGATTAGCTGTAGCGCGTTTTGGCAAACGCGCTACAACTATCCCTACCTTATCCCCATGCGCACGACCGACCCTCTCTGTCACTCCCACTCTCACCCTTGCCCGCGTGCCGATAACCGTCGTCGTGCATCGCCGCCGCCGCCGCCTTCGTCCGTCCGCCGCCGAGGTACTCCCCTCCTCCCGTCCCTCCTCCCTCCTCCTCGCACATCCTCCCTCCGCCTGCGGCCGCCCCTCCCTCCTCCGCCGCCGCCCTCCTCCCTCCGCCTGTGGTCGCCCCTCCTCCCTCCGCCGCCGGCAGCCCTCCTCCCACCGCCCTCAACCTCACCGCCGCCACCCGAGCTCACCCAACACCGCCGCCTCCTGATCCCGATCCCGCCCTCGCCGCCCCTAGCTACCTCTCCGTCGCCCCCCATCCCCTGCCACTAGTTAGTACTAGATTTAGTAGTAGTAGATGTTAATTTAGGGTTCATAGCTAGTACTAGATGTTGCTTAGTTAGTACTAGATTTTTAGTAGTAGTAGATGTTAATTACTAGTAGTGATGGTACTAGTTAACTAGGGCAGTATGATTAATAGTAGTTGTAGTTGAACTACTTTAGTTGTAGTTGAACTAGTTTAGTAAGTAAATTAATAAAATAGTTGAACTAGTTGAATTAATAGAAGTAATGTATTTTTAGTAAGATAATTAATATAACTAGTTGAACTACTTTATTTTTAGAAAGAACTAGTTTTTTTCTATTTATAGTAAGTTTATATTTAGTAAGAACTAGTTGAATTAATAAAACTAGTTGAACATGTCATATTTGTTGTTATTTTTTAGTTTAAGCAATTATTCAGGATGTATTAGTGATAACTTATACGGTTTCAGGTGACCACCGTCGTCCCCATCACCGACCCCCTCCGACATCCCCGCCGTCGTCCCAGTCACCGACCCCCTCCAACATCGAGGTGAGACCAGCCAAATATCCTTGCATATCTTGTGTTGTTTCTCAAATAGGATATGTGGTTGCCCAAGTGGCCGTTCATGTTCAGTTTACATCTCCGAGTGGCCTATGTTTTGCCGGAGTGTTGATTAATTTCCGTTCCGACAAATTTCAGGCGCTCGATATGTCCTTTTTTAGCAAAGGTCATGCCGGATTTTTTCATGAATTCTGGCATGACTTGTGCTAGAATATGTACACGTTTAATCTTTGAATTATGAACGTAGGAAATGTCGTACTCGGACGACGACAGTCTCCCGGGGGAGTGCAGCTGGTACCACGACGATCGAGGTATGTGCGACAGGATCGTTGAGCTGGACAAAGATAGGCGCTTCAGCATTAAGCTCGAGGAGACCTTCGATGTTGAAACGGTACGCAACAACGGCAAGTGTTTTTTCGTAATTAAGCATGACTTCAACTATTTCAACGTCTAATTTTCATATTTTACAATTCGACTAGCTTATCCCATGCCATGCAAGACGCTATGTCTTGGAGAGGATGGGTTTTGAAGACCATGAAAATTTTGAAACAAAGAAAATACACCTAAGGACCCATCATAATATGGATTTTGAAGTAAATCTGTGCAATGCTCAGAGCGTAACCCATTTTGGTTGCCAAAATTGGGAAGCACTTTGCAAAATGTATGGTTTTTATGAGGGTATGATTGTCACCATGGATCTTGGTGATCCTGACATCGAGCAAGACAATATGGACATTTGGGTCCTTGTTGATACGCTTCCAATTGTACCGCTATGTGAGTTTCTCAAACATAGTTATTAACGAATTTATATTGTTTATTTCAAAATAGTTGATAGCTTATTTCCATTGACAGCTTATTTTGATTCTTCAAAGACTATGCGGAAGATGGTAGATAAAACCCACTACACCGATGGCACCGAATTAACGTATAAGGAGAAAAATCATCGGATCGCATTTTGTACTCTTCTTGAGAATTACAATAACTATTATCGAACTCCTCCAAATTATGGTGAATACGTGCCACTAGTGCATGTGTTGAACCACGGTAACTTCTCTGGAGATACCCTGGTAAGATTTTTTACTATTACGACATCCGTGCATCTTTTGCATACTTCTAAAACTAGTACATCATTGCTAACTACGAAGTTATTATTATGTTTTTCAACAGAAACTCCCGATGGATTGTGTGCCTCATCTGATGTCTCTGAATGGTCGCCTCTCAGTTCTGAACATACTGCCAGGTAAATCTAGGGAGCTCACATGTGCATATCGGATTTCTAAAACCGGTGAACACATGTTCATCAAAGAATGGAAGAAATGTATGGACATTCACAAGGAGGTTCTTGGAAGTAACATTCAGCAAAAGGCAAGAATTGGAGACAGGCTAATCTCCATTCTCCATAATGGAGAGTCAGGGGCTATCTTGTTTTTTTGCTATTTTACCTTAGAAAATGTAGTAGGTCTTAATCGAATGTAGTAGGTCCTATGAGGTACAATATGTTTATTATGTGGTAATATGTTAGAGTTGATAATGAGGAGTACTTGTGATTACGACTAGTGACCAATTTGCTATGTGATGTCATTGATGAAAATGATGATCTTGAGGAGGTGTTATATGACAATGATGTATTATGATGATAAGTTGTTAATGATATGATGATGATGATGATATTATCATATCATTGGGTGAAAGAACCGCGGATTAGTTTCAAGTGGATGGACATCCACTTGAAACTAGTCCACGGTTCTTTCATCCCATGATGTAATAACTCATTATGATGTAAAAACAATCTCTAAATTCCTGTTGTATGAAAACTTGTGTATAGGTGTATGAATACAACATGAAATAAAAAAGAAATAAAATACTAAAGAATAGTAGTAGCGCGGGCAAGGAGAAGCGCTACTACTAATTCCCAGTAGTGCTGTTCTGAAGAAGCACCACTACTAAGTCAATTTAGCAGTAGCGTGGATCTAGGCGCGCTATTGCTAAGCTTTAGCTGTAGCGCCTTATCAGTAGCACTCCTGCCCGCTCTACTGATAGACCGAAAACCCGTGCTGCTGCTAGGCTTTTCCCTAGTAGTGATTGTGTTTTTTTGAAAATATTTTAGAAGTGGGGAAGAGGAAAACGAGAGGCAATTGCAAATAATGTAATGTAAGAAATGAGAGTTTATGGTAGGTACTTTGTAGGTTTGATGTAGAACCTCCCCGGCAATGGTGCCAGAAATTCTTCCTGCTACTTCTTGAGCTTGCTTTGGTTTTTCCCTTGAAGAGGAAAGGGTAATGCAACAAAGGAGAGATAAGTATTTCCCTCAGTTTGAGAACCAACGTATCAATCCAGTAGGAGGTACAAGCAAGTCTCCAATCTATGCACCTGCACAAACAATCAAACACTTGCACCCAACACGATAAAGGGGTTGTCAATCCCTTCACGGTCACTTGCAAGGATGAGATCTGATAGAGATGGATATAAAAGAAATAAAGGTAAATAAAATTCAGCAAGGTATTTTTGTTTTTTTGTTTATAGATCTGAAAATATATGATGGAAAATAGACCCGAGGGCCACAGGTTTCACAAGAGGCTTCTCTCTTGAATAAAGCATACGGTGGGTAAAAAAATTACTGTTGAGCAATTGATAGAAAAGCGCAAAGTTATGATGATATCTAAGGCAACGATCATGAATATAGGCATCATGTCGGTGATAAGTAGACCAACTCCTGCCTGCATCTACTACTATTACTCCACACATCGACCGCTATCCAGCATGCATCTAGAGTATTAAGTTCATAAGAATGGAGTAATGCCTTAAGTAAGATGACATGATGTAGAGAAACTCAACCAATATGATATAAAACCCCATATTTTTATCCTTGATGGCAATAATACAATACGTGCCTCGCTACCCCTACTATGTCACTGGGTGAGGACACTGCAAGATTGAACCCAAAACTAAGCACCTATCCCATTGGAAGAAAAACCAATCTAGTTGGCCAAACCAAATCGATAGTTCGAAGAGAAATACAAAGATATCTTACACATGATTAAAAGAGTTCAGAGAAGACTCAAATAATATTCATATATAATCTGATCATAAATCCACAATTCATCGGATCTCAACAAACACATTGCAAGAAATTATTTCATCAGATAGAACTCCAAGAACATCAAGGAGAACATTGTATTGAAGATCAAAGAGAGAGAAGAAGCCATCTACCTACTAGCTATGGACCCGTAGGTCGGTGGTAAACTACTCACGCATCATCAGTAGGGCAGCAAGGTTGATGTTGAGGCCCTCCGTGATCGAATCCCCCTACGTTAGATCACCGGAAAAGGCCCCAAGATGGGATCTCACGGGAACAAAGGCTTGCGGCGGCGGAAAAGTATTTTGATGGATGCCTGTGATGGTTTGGGAATATTTGGGAATTCATAGTGCAAAGATTAGGGATAGAGGACTTCCGAGGGGTCCACAAGCCCTCAAGGCGCCCCCCTGAGGCGCACCTAGGAGGCTTGTGGCCTCCTCGGGAACCTTCTGGCCCCTTCTCCAAGCTCCGTGGATGTCTTCTGGTCCAAGAAAAATCATCTCAAAAGTTTTATTCCGTTTGATATTCCTTTTCTGTAAAACTCAAAAGCAAGGAAAAAACAGAAACTGGCACTGGGCTCTAGGTTAATAGGTTAGTCCCAAAAATAATACTCACATATTAATACATATAAAACATCCAAAACCGATAATTTAATAGCATGGAACAATCAAAAATTATAGATATATACATTGGAGAGGCATCAGTGAGGCCTACCCGACGGTGCTGGGTCGGCAATGGAGAGCTTCTCCCGTGGGCATGTGGTTGCGAGACATTGCAGGTTGGCGCGACAGCCAGCGGTGGGGCAGAGATGGCGGTGCGGGTCGCGGGGAGCCGACAACAGTGGATGGTTGGCGACCAGAGGTGCCGACTGCCACGAGGGGTCCCCCGTCTAGATATGGAGTGTCTAGATCTAGTGGAGCGACGCTCTCTCCCCTCGGTAGCATTGGCGGGCACATAGCTAGTGGTGTGGGTTGGCCACTGATGTACGGGGTTAGACTTGGTCCCCTTGTCGTGGGTTGATTTCTCCGTGCAAGTGCTCTAGTCACGAGCTACCCACATTGAGGCGGTGTTTCTTGATTGGTTCTATGGCTGTCGCGTGTTATGGCATCGGGCGATGAGTTCATCTGAGGATGCCAAGGCGGCGGCCTCGGATGACGCGCTCCAAAGTTGGCTTTCCACTAGGCTCCACGATGGCAGTGGTGACTATACCTCTTGGTCATTGAACGTCCATTTTGCATCATGTTTTTATGTTGATATTTATTGCATTATGGACTATCATTATACTTTATGATGCAATTCTAATGTTGTTTCTCTCTTATTTTGCAAGATTCACATGAAAAGGGAGAATGCCGACAACTGCAGTTCTGGACTGGAAAGGAGCAAATCTGAGATCCCTATTTTGTACAACTCCAAATGTCCTAAAACTTTACGAAGAATTATTTTGGAATATATAAAAAATAGGGGGAATTTTGTTTTTGCCACTCTAGATTT
Organism: Triticum aestivum; assembly: GCF_018294505.1. Taxonomy (NCBI): domain Eukaryota; kingdom Viridiplantae; phylum Streptophyta; class Magnoliopsida; order Poales; family Poaceae; genus Triticum; species Triticum aestivum. The sequence continues at coordinate 638,886,501 of NC_057804.1, read as the reverse complement.
TGCCAATTTTTCCTTATGCCAGTCTAGATTTTGACATTTCACTTTTGCCACCCTTAGTTTTTGGCAATTATCACAATTGCCATTCCCGTGGCAAAAGCAAAATATTCAGAGTGGCAATTGTGATAATTGTCAAGAGCTAAGAGTGGCAAAAATGAAATAAAATTATTTTGGTTTTCCCACAGAATGGTAATTGTGATAACTGTCAAAAACTAAGAATGGCAAAAGTGAAAATGTGAAAATCTAGAGTGGCATAAGGAAAATTGGCAAAATATAGAGTGGCAAAAACAAAATTTTCCCTAAAAAATATTGTGCGAAGAAATACCAGGGGAGACCCGCCAGGTGGCCACAAGCCTGGGGGCGCGCCCCCTGAGCTTGTGGGCCCCCTGGCCAGCCTCCGGTGCCCATTTTATGCTATATGAAGAGTTTTGACCTATAAAAATAGAGAGAGGACTTTGGGGATGAAGCATCGACATCTCGAGACGAAACCTGGGTAGAAGCAATCTAGGTCTCCAGCGGAGAGATTCTGCCGGGGAAACTTCCCTACAGGAGGGGGAAATCGAAGCCATCGTCATCACCAATGATCCTCTCAACGTGGGAGGACTAATCTTCATCAACATCTTCACTAGCACCATCTCATCTCAAACCCTAGTTCATCTCTTGTATTCAATCTTTGTCTCAAAACTTTAGATTAGTACATGCGGGTTGCTAGTAGTGTTGATTACTCTTTGTAGTTGATGCTAGTTGGTTTATTTTGTGAAACATCATATGTTCATATCCTTAATGATATTCAGTACCCCTCTGATCATGAACATGAAGATGCTTTGTCAGTAGTTACTTTTGTTCCTGAGGACATGGGAGAAGTCTTGTTATAAGTAATCATGAGAATTTGGTATTTGTTCGATATTTTGATGAGATGTATGTTGTCTCACCTCTAGTGGTGTTATGTGAACGTCGACTACATGACACTTCACCATGATTTGGGCCTAGGGGAATGCATTGGGAAGTAGCAAGTAGATGATGGGTTGCTAGAGTGACAAAGCTTAAATCCTAGTTTATGCGTTACTTCATAAGGGGCTCATTTGGATCCACATGTTTAATGCTATGGTGAGATTTAACATAATTCTTATTTCGTTGTTGCGGATGCTTGCGAGATGGGTTAATCATAAGTGGGAGGCTTGTCCAAGTAAGGACAGCACCCAAGCACCGGTCCACCCACATATCAAATTATCAAAGTAGCGAACGTGAATCGTACGAGCATGAAGAAAACTAACTTGGTGACAATTCCCATGTGTCGTCAGGAGCGTTTTGCTTTATATAAGAGAACATTAAGGCTTGTCCTTTGCTAAAAAAGGATTGGGACACCTTTCTGCACCTTTTTTACATTTGTTACCCGTTACAAATTACTTTGCTACCAAACTATTTACTAACGATAATTTCAGTGCTTGCAGAGAATACCTTGCTAAAAACCGCTTGTCATTTCCTTCTGCTTCTCATTGGGTTGGACACTCTTACTTATCGAAAGGACTACGATTGATCCCCTATACTTCTGGGCAAGACTCTTTTCTAGCGTCGTTGCCAGGGAGTGAAGCGCCTTTGGCGAGTGGATTTTGGTAAGGAAACATTTATATTACATGCTGAAATTTACCGTCACTTGTCACTATGGAAAATAATCCTTTGAGGGGCTTGTTCGGGGTATCTTCACCTTGTCCAGAAGCAATAAGAGTTGCTCCTCAACCTACTGCACCTACTTAAAATATTTATTATGAGATTCCCTTGGTTATGATAGAGAAACTGCTAGCTAATCCTTATGCAGGAGATGGAACGACGCATCCTGACATGCACCTGATATATGTGGATGAAATTTATGGATTGTTTAATCTTGCAGGTTTACCCAAAGATGGAGTCACGGAAAGATTTTCCCTTCATCTTTGGGGGGAAATCACTGACATGGTATAGGCTATGTGATGATATTGGAACATGGGACTGGAACCGATTGAAATTGGAATTTCATCAGAAGTTTTATTCTATGCATCTGGTTCCTCGTGATCGGAATTATATATATAATTTTTGGCCTCATGAAGGAGAAAGTATCTCTCAATCTTGGGGGAGGCTTAAGTCAATGATGTATTCATGCCCCAACCATGAGCTCTCAAAGAAATTATTATGCAAAAAATTTATGCTCGGCTTTCTCGTAATGATCAATCCATACTCGATACTTCTTGTACTCGTTGTTTTATGAAGAAGACTATTGAATTCAGATGGGATCTTTTGGAAAGAATTAAACACAACTCTGAAGATTGGGAACTCGACAAATATAAAGAGTCGGGTATAAAGCTTGAGTTTGATCTTGTTAAATCTTTTATGGATATCGATGCTTTTCATGAATTTAGCACTAAGTATGGACTTGACTCTGAGATAGAAGCTTCTTTCTGTAAATCATTTGCTACTCCTGTTGATCTCCCTAAGGAGAAGTGGTTTAAGTATCATCACCCTATTGATGTAAAAGTAGAAGAACCCACTAAAGCTAAAGAAGAAATTATTACTTATAGTGTTAATCCATTTCTTCCTACTGCTTATATTAAGAAACCCCCTTTTCTTGTAAGGATAAAAGTACATGCTAAGGTTTCAACTGTGGTAAAAAAAAATCATATAAGAACACCTACACCCTCTGAACAAATTAAAGTTGATCCTAATGTTACTATGGTTAAAGATCTCTTGGTTGATAATATTGATGGTCATATCATTTATTTCTGTGATGAAGCTACTAGAATTGCCAACCCTGATCATAAAGATAAAATTAGATCTGTTGGTGGCATGCCAGTTGTCTCTGTTAAAATAGGAGATCATTGTTATCATTATTTATGTGATTTGGGTGCTAGTGTGAGTGTTATCCCGTTTACCCTATATCAAGAAATTATGAATGATATTGCACCTGTTGAGATAGAATACATTGATGTTACTATTAAACTTGTGAATAGAGATACAATTTCACCACTTGGGATTGTTAGAGATGTTGAAGTCTTGTGTGGGAAGATTAAATACCCTACTGATTTTCTAGTTCTTGGTTCCCCACAAGATGATTTTTGTCCCATTATATTTGGTAGACCTTTCATGAATACGGTTAATGCTAAGATTGATTGCACTAAGGAAACTGACAGTGTTACTTTTGGTGATGTTTCTCGTGAGTTTAATTCTTCAAATTCCGTAGACAATCTCGTGATAAAGAATCGCCTAGTAAGGATGAAATTAATTATTGGTCTTGCTTCTATTGATGTGCCTCCTACTGATCCGTTAGAACAATATTTGCTAATGATATGCATATGAATGAAAGAAACGAAATAGATAAGATATTCTTTAAACAAATACCTATTTTGAAACATAATTTGCCTGTTGAGACTCTTGGAGATCCTCTTCCACCCAAGAGTGATCAAGTGTTTGAGCTTAAGCAATTGCCTGATACATTGAAATATGTGTATCTTGTTGAAAAGAAGATATATCCTGTTATTATTAGTGCTAACCTTTCAGAGCATGAAGAGAAGAGATTATTAAAAACCCTGAGGAAGCACCGTGCAGATATTGGATATACTCTTGATGATCTTAAGGGCATTAGTCCCACTCTATGTCAACATGATAACCCACAAGTATAGGGGATCATTTGTAGCCTTTTTCAATAAATAAGAGTGTGGAACCCAATGAGGAGCTAAAGGTAGAACCAATATTCCATCAAGTTCTAGCGACCACCGATACAACTCTACGCACACTTTAACATTTGCTTTACCTAAAACAAGTATGAAACTAGAAGTACTTTGCGAGAATAGAACTATGAATAAATTGCAAGATAATAAACTTAGTAGCTTAGTAGAAAGGTTTTTGTCACACAGGAAAGTTATTTATCCCTAGGTGATCAATAACTAAACCATTAATAATTGTTGCAATTTTATATGAGGGAGAGGCATGAGCTAACATCCTTTCCGTACTTGGACCATATGCACTTATGATTGGAACTCTAGCAAGCATCCGCAACTACCAAAGATCATTAAGGTAAAATCCAACCATACCATTAAGTATCAAGTCCTATTTATCCCATACGCAACAACCCCCTTACTCGGGTATCTGCTTTTGTCACTCACGCTACCCACCATAAGCGAATCATGAACGTATTGCAACACCCTACAGCGGGGATCCCTCACATTTGCATGACACGGAGGGCACCGTAGGATAGCACCAAAAAAATATACAACTCAAACCAATCATGATCATCTATCAACCCATAGGACATAACCGATCTACTCAAACATCATAGGATAACCACATATCATTGGATAATAATATATAGTTTTGAGCACCATGTTTAAGTAGAGAATTACAGTGGGAATAGATAGGTTACACCGCTGCATATAGGGGGAGAAAGTTAGTGTTAAAGGTAGCAAGGTTGTTGATGTAGATCGCCGTCACGATCCTAGCCCCGGTGCCACCGAGAGAGAGGGGAGAGAGCCCCCCCTCCTTCTTCTTCTTCCTTCGCCTCCCCCTAGATGGGAGGAGGGTTCCTCTCTGGTCCATGGCCTCCATGGTGGCGGAGGGGCGAGATTCCCTCCGAGATTGAATCTCTCTCTCTCTCTCTCTATATATATATATATATATATATGTGTGTGTGTGTGTGTGTGTGTGTGTGTGTGTGTGTGTGTGTGTGTGTGTGTTATCTTCTGTTTCTTATTCCTGTCTTCTGGCCGAAAACAATTTCTTATATTCCCAGAGATCCGTAACTCCGATTGCGCTGAAATTTTAGCATGATTTTTTTTCCGGATATAAGCTTCCTTGCGCCCGAAGAAGAGCCCCAACCGACTTACGAGGTGCCCACAAGGCACCACAGTGTGCTAGAGGGCTAGGCCGCGCCCTGGTGTCTTGTGGAGGCCGTGGACCTCCTTTTGCGTTGATTCCACCTCCCAAAAATCACATATATTACAAAATAATTCTCCGTAAATTTTTATTGCATTTGGACTTGGTTTGATATGGATATTCTGTGAAACAAAAAAATGCAACAAACAGGAACTGGCACTGGGCACTGGATCAATATGTTAGTCCCAAAAAGTAATAGAAAATGTTGCCAAAAGTATATAAAAGTTGTATAATATTGGCATGGAACAATAAAAAACTATAGATACGGTGGAGACGTATCACAACACAAGATTAATAAGGGGCCTGGTGCGAAGCCAATTGTTGATCACCAGCGACAATTAATGTTGGGGAACGTTGCAGAAAATAAAAAAATTTCCTACGGCTTCACCAAGATCCCTCTATGAGTTCATCTAAGCAACGAGTGAAAGAAGAGATGCATCTACATACCACTTTGTAGATCGCGAGCGGAAGCGTTCAAAAGAACGGGGTTGAGGTAGTCATTCTCGTCGTGATCCTATCACCGGAGATCCTAGCGCCGAACGGACGGCACCTCCGCATTTAACACACGTATGGTCAGCGTGACGTCTCCTCCGTCTTGATCCAGCAAGGGGGAAGGAGAGGTTGATGAAGATCCAGCAGCACGACGGCGTGGTGGTGGATGCAGCAGGACTCTGGCAGGGATTCGCCAAGCAACTGTGGGAGGAGGAAGAGGTATAGCAGGGGGAGGGAGGCGCCAAGACTCAGGGTGCGGCTGCCCTCCCTCCCCCCTTCCTTTATATAGGCCCCCAGGGGGGGCGCCGGCCCTAGAGATCAGATCTCCCAGGGGGGCGGCGGCCAGGGGGGTGCAGTGCCCCCCAAGCCAAGTGGAGGCGCCCCCCACCCTAGGGTTTCCAACCCTAGGCGCAGGGGGGGGGGGGGCCAAGGGGGGGCGCACCAGCCCACTAGGGGCTGGTTCCCCTCCCACTTCAGCTCACGGGCCCCTCAGTGATAGGTGGCCCCACCCGATGGACCCCCGGGACCCTTCCGGTGGTCCCGGTACAATACCGGGTGACCCGAAACTTTCCCGATGGCCGAAACAGCACTTCATATATATAATTCTTTACCTCCGGACCATTCCGGAACTCCTCATGACATCCGGGATCTCATACGAGACTCCGAACGACATTCGGTTTGCTGCATACTCATATTCATACAACTCTAGCGTCACCGAACCTTAAGTGTGTAGACCCTACGGGTTCGGGAGACATGCAGACATGACCGAGACGGCTCTCCGGTCAATAACCAACAGAGGGATCTGGATACCCATGTTGGTTCCCACATGCTCCTCGATGATATCATCGGATGAACCACGATGTCGAGGATTCAATCAACCCTGTATACAATTCCCTTTGTCAATCGGTACGTTACTTGCCCGAGACTCGATCGTCGGTATCCCAATACCTTGTTCAGTCTCGTTACCGGCAAGTCACTTTACTCGTACTATAATGCATGATCCCGTGACCAAACACTTGGTCACTTTGAGCTCATTATGATGATGCATTCCCGAGTGGGCCCACAGATACCTCTCCGTCATACGGAGTGACAAATCCCAGTCACGATCCATGACAACCCAACAGACACTTTCGGAGATACCTGTAGTGCACCTTTATAGTCACCCATTTACGTTGTGACGTTTGGTACACCCAAAGCACTCCTACGGTATCTGGGAGTTACACGATCTCATGGTCTAAGGAAAAGATACTTGACATTGGAAAAGCTCTAGCAAAAACGAACTACACGATCTTGTGCTATGCTTAGGATTGGGTCTTGTCCATCACATCATTTTCATAATGATGTGATACCGTTATCAACGACATCTAATGTCCATAGTCAGGAAACCATGACTATCTGTTGATCAACGAGCTAGTCAACTAGAGGCTTACTAGGGACATATTATGGTCGATGTATTCACACGTGTATTACGATTTCCGGATAATACAATTATAGCATGAATAAAGACAATTATCATGAACAAGGAAATATAATAATAATCCTTTTATTATTGCCTCTAGGGCATATTTCCAACAGTCTCCCACTTGCACTAGAGTCAATAATCTTGTTACATTGTGATGAATCGAACACCCATAGAGTTCTGGTGTTGATCATGTTTTGCTCGCGAAAGAGGTTTAGTCAACGGATCTGCGACATTCAGATCTGTATGTACATTGCAAATATCTATGTCTCCATCTTGAACATCTTCACGGATGGAGTTGAAACGACGCTTGATGTGCCTGGTCTTCTTGTGAAACCTCGGCTCTTTAGCAAGGGCAATAGCTCCAGTGTTGTCACAGAACAGTTTGATCGGCCCCGACGCATTGGGTATGACTCCTAGGTCGGTGATGAACTCCTTCACCCAAATCGCTTCATGTGCTGCCTCCGAGACTGCCATGTACTCCGCTTCACATGTAGATCCCGCCACGATGCTCTGCTTGTAGCTGCACCAGCTTACTGCTCCACCATTCAACATATACACGTATCCGGTTTGTGACTTAGAGTCATCCAGATCTGTGTCGAAGCTAGCATCGACGTAACCCTTTACGACGAGCTCTTCGTCACCTCCATAAATGAGAAACATGTCCTTTGTCCTTTTCAGGTACTTCGGGATATTCTTGACCGCTGTCCAGTGTTCCTTGCCGGGATTACTTTGGTACCTTCCTACCAAACTTATGGCAAGGTTTACATCCGGTCTGGTACACAGCATGGCATACATAATAGATCCTATGGCTGAAGCATAGGGGATGACACTCATCTCTTCTTTATCTTTTGTCGTGGTCGAGCATTGAGCCGAGCTCAATCTCACACCTTGCAATACAGGCAAGAACCCTTTCTTGGATTGATCCATTTTGAACTTCTTCAAAATCTTATCAAGGTATGTGCTTTGTGAAAGACCTATGAGGCGTCTCGATCTATCCCTATAGATCTTGATGCCTAATATGTAAGAAGCTTCTCCAAGGTCCTTCATTGAAAAACACTTATTCAAGTAGGCCTTAATGTTGTCCAAAAGTTCTATATCATTTCCCATCAAGAGTATGTCATCTACATATAATATGAGAAATGCTACAGAGCTCCCACTCACTTTCTTGTAAACGCAGGCTTCTCCATAAGTCTGCATAAACCCAAACGCTTTGATCATCTCATCAAAGCGAATGTTCCAACTCCGAGATGCTTGCACCAGCCCATAAATGGATCGCTGGAGCTTGCATACTTTGTTAGCATTCTTAGGATCGAGAAAACCCTCCAGCTGCATCATATACAATTCTTCCTTAAGATGTCCGTTAAGGAATGCCGTTTTGATGTCCATCTGCCATATCTCATAATCATAGTATGCGGCAATTGCTAACATGATTTGGACGGACTTCAGCTTAGCTACGGGAGAGAAAGTCTCATCATAGTGAACCCCTTGAACTTGCCGAGAACCCTTAGCGACAAGTCGAGCTTTATAGATGGTAATATTACCATCGGCGTCCGTCTTCTTCTTAAAGATCCATTTGTTTTCTATCGCTCGCCGATCATCGGGCAAGTCTGTCAAAGTCCATACTTTGTTTTCATACATGGATTCTATCTCGGATTGCATGGCTTCAAGCCATTTGTTGGAATCTGGGCCCGCCATCACTTCTTCATAGTTCGAAGGTTCACCGTTGTCTAACAACATGATTTCCAAGACAGGGTTGCCATACCACTCTGGTGTGGAACGCGTCCTTGTGGACCTACGAAGTTCAGTAGCAACTTGATCCAAAGTACCTTGATCATCATAATTAATTTCCTCTCCAGTTGGCGTAGGCACCACGGGAACATTTTCTTGAGCTGCACTACTTTCCGGTTCAAGAGGTAGTACTTCATCGATTTCTACTTTCCTCCCACTTACTTCTTTCGAGAGAAACTCTTTTTCCAGAAAGGATCCGTTCTTGGCAACAAAGATCTTGCCCTCGGATCTTAAGTAGAAGGTATACCCAATGGTTTCCTTGGGGTATCCTATGAACACGCATTTTTCCGACTTGGGTTCGAGCTTTTCAGGTTGAAGTTTCTTGACATAAGCATCGCATCCCCAAACTTTTAGAAACGACAGCTTAGGTTTCTTCCCAAACCATAGTTCATACGGTGTCGTCTCAACGGATTTAGACGGTGCCCTATTTAAAGTGAATGTAGCTGTCTCTAGAGCGTATCCCCAAAATGATAGCGGTAAATCGGTAAGAGACATCATAGACCGCACCATATCCAATAGAGTGCGATTACAACATTCGGACAAACCGTTACGCTGAGGTGTTCCAGGCCGCGTGAGTTTTGAAACGACTCCACATTTCCTTAAGTGCGTACCAAATTCGTGACTTAAATATTCTCCTCCACGATCTGATCGTAGGAACTTTATCTTTCGGTCACGTTGATTCTCTACCTCATTCTGAAATTCCTTGAACTTTTCAAAGGTCTCAGACTTGTGTTTCATCAAGTAGACATACCCATATCTACTCAAGTCATCAGTGAGAGTGAGAACATAACGATATCCTCCGCGAGCCTCAACGCTCATTGGACCACACACATCAGTATGTATGATTTCCAATAAGTTGGTTGCTCGCTCCATTGTTTCGGAGAAGGGAGTCTTGGTCATTTTGCCCATGAGGCATGGTTCGCATGTGTCAAATGATTCATAATCGAGAGACTCTAAAAGTCCATCAGCATGGAGCTTCTTCATGCGCTTGACACCAATGTGACCAAGGCGGCAGTGCCACAAGTATGTGGGACTATCGTTATCAACTTTACATCTTTTGGTATTCACACTATGAATGTGTGTAACATTACGTTCGAGATTCATTAAGAATAAACCAGTGACCATCGGGGCATGACCATAAAACATATCTCTCATATAAATAGAACAACCATTATTCTTGGATTTAAATGAGTAGCCATCTCTTATTAAACGAGATCCAGATACAATGTTCATGCTCAAACTTGGCACTAAATAACAATTATTGAGGTTTATAACTAATCCCGTGGGTAAATGTAGAGGTAGCGTGCCGACGGCGATCACATCGACCTTGGAACCATTCCCGACGCGCATCGTCACCTCGTCCTTCGCCAGTCTCCGCTTATTCTGCAGCTCCTGCTGTGAGTTACAAATGTGAGCAACGGCACCGGTATCAAATACCCAGGAGTTACTACGAGTACTGGTAAGGTACACATCAATTACATGTATATCACATATACCTTTAGTGTTGCTGGCCTTCTTGTCCGCTAAGTATTTGGGGCAGTTCCGCTTCCAGTGACCCTTCCCTTTGCAATAAAAGCACTCAGTCTCAGGCTTGGGTCCATTTTTTGACTTCTTCCCGGCAACTGGCTTACCGGGCGCGGCAACATCTTTGCCGTCCTTCTTGAAGTTCTTCTTGCCCTTGCCCTTCTTGAACTTAGTGGTCTTATTGACCATCAACGCTTGATGTTCTTTCTTGATTTCAACCTCTGCTGACTTCAGCATTGAAAATACTTCAGGAATAGTCTTCACCATCCCCTGCATATTGTAGTTCAACACAAAGCTCTTGTAGCTTGGTGGGAGTGACTGAAGGATTCTGTCAATGACCGCCTCGTCCGGGAGGTTAATGTCCAGCTGGGACAGGCGGTTGTGCAACCCGGACATTTCGAGTATATGCTCACTGACAGAACTGTTTTCCTCCATCTTACAACTATAGAACTTGTCGGAGACTTCATATCTCTCGACCCGGGCATGAGCTTGGAAAACCATTTTCAGCTCCTCGAACATCTCATATGCTCCGTGTTTCTCAAAACGCTTTTGGAGCCCCGGTTCTAAGCTGTAAAGCATGCCGCACTGAACGAGGGAGTAATCATCAGCACGTGACTGCCAAGTGTTCATAACGTCTTGGTTCTCTGGGATGGGTGCTTCACCTAGCGGTTCTTCTAGGACATATGCTTTCTTGGCAGCTATGAGGATGATCCTTAGGTTCCGGACCCAGTCCGAATAGTTGCTGCCATCATCTTTCAGCTTGGTTTTCTTTAGGAACGCGTTGAAGTTCATGTTGACATGAGCGTTGGCCATTTGATCTACAAGACATATTTTGCAAAAGTTTTAGACTAAGTTCATGATAATTAAGTTCATCTAATCAAATTATTTAATGAACTCCCACTTAGATTAGACATCCCTCTGGTCATCTAAGTGTTACACGGTCCGAGTCGACTTGGCCGTGTCCGATCATCACGTGAGACGGACTAGTCATCATCGTTGAACATCTCCATGTTGATCGTATCTTCCATACAACTCATGTTTGACCTTTCGGTCTCTTGTGTTCCGAGGCCATGTCTGTACATGCTAGGCTCGTCAAGTTAACCCTAAGTGTTTTGCATGTGTAAAACTGTCTTACACCCGTTGTATGTGAACGTAAGGATCTATCACACCCGATCATCACGTGGTGCTTCGAAACGACGAACTTTAGCAACGGTGCACAGTTAGGGGGAACACTTTCTTGAAATTATTATAAGGGATCATCTTATTTACTACCGCCGTTCTAAGTAAACAAGATGCATAAAACATAATAAACATCACATGCAATTATATAAAGTAGTGACATGATATGGCCAATATCATATAGCTCCTTCGATCTCCATCTTCGGGGCTCCATGATCATCTTCGTCACCGGCATGACACCATGATCTCCATCATCATGATCTCCATCATTGTGTCTTCATGAAGTTGTCACGCCAACGACTACTTCTACTTCTATGGCTATCGCGTTTAGCAACAAAGTAAAGTAATTTACATGGCGTTCTTTAATGACACGCAGGTCATACAAAAATAAAGACAACTCCTATGGCTCCTGCCGGTTGTCATACTCATCTACATGCAAGTCGTGATTCCTATTACAAGAACATGATCTCATACATCACAATATATCATTCATCATTCATCACAACTTCTGGCCATATCACATCACAAGACAATTGCTGCAAAAACAAGTTAGACGTCCTCTAATTGTTGTTGCATCTTTTACGTGGCTGCAATTGGGTTCTAGCAAGAACGTTTTCTTACCTACGAATAACCACAACGTGATTTTGTCAACTTCTATTTACCCTTCATAAGGACCCTTTTCATCGAATCCGCTCCAACTAAAGTAGGAGAGACAGACACCCGCTAGCCACCTTATGCAACTAGTGCATGTCAGTCGGTGGAACCTGTCTCACATAAGCGTACGTGTAAGGTCGGTCCGGGCCGCTTCATCCCACAATACCGCTGAAGCAAGAAAAGACTAGTAGCGGCAAGCAAGTTGACAAGATCTACGCCCACAACAAATTTGTGTTCTACTCGTGCAATAGAGAACTACGCATAGACCTAGATCATGATGCCACTGTTGGGGAACGTTGCAGAAAATAAAAAAAATTCCTACGGTTTCACCAAGATCCATCTATGAGTTCATCTAAGCAACAAGTGAAAGAAGAGATGCATCTACATACCACTTTGTAGATCGCGAGCGGAAGCGTTCAAAAGAACGGGGTTGAGGTAGTCGTTCTCGTCGTGATCCTATCACCGGAGATCCTAGCGCCGAACGGAAGGCACCTCCGCGTTCAACACACGTACGGTCAGCGTGACGTCTCCTCCGTCTTGATCCAGCAAGGGGGAAGGAGAGGTTGATGAAGATCCAGCAGCACGACGGCGTGGTCGTGGATGCGGCAGGACTCTGGCAGGGCTTCGCCAAGCAACTGTGGGAGGAGGAAGAGGTGTAGCAGGGGGAGGGAGGCGCCAAGACTCAGGGTGCAGCTGCCCTCCCTCCCCCTTCCTTTATATAGGCCCCCAGGGGGGGTGCCGACCCTGGAGATCAGATCTCCCAGGGGGGCGGCGGCCAGGGGGGTGGAGTGCCCCCCAAGCCAAGTGGAGGCGCCCCCCACCCTAGGGTTTCCAACCCTAGGCGCAGGGGGGCCCAAGGGGGGGCGCACCAGCCCACTAGGGGCTGGTTCCTCTCCCACTTCAGCCCACGGGGCCCTCTGGGATAGGTGGCCCCAGCCGGTGGACCCCCGGGACCCTTCCGGTGGTCCCGGTACAATACCGGGTGACCCGAAACTTTCCCTATGGCCGAAACAGAACTTCCTATATATAATTCTTTACCTCCGGACCATTTCAGAACTCCTCATGACGTCCGGGATCTCATCCGGGACTCCAAACGACATTCGGTTTGCTTCATACTCATATTCATACAACCCTAGCGTCACCGAACCTTAAGTGTGTAGACCCTACGGGTTCGGGAGACATGCAGACATGACCGAGATGGCTCTCCGGTCAATAACCAACAGCGGGATCTGGATACCCATGTTGGCTCCCACATGCTCCTCGATGATCTCATCGGATGAACCACGATGTCGAGGATTCAATCAACCCTGTATACAATTCCCTTTGTCAATCGGTATGTTACTTGCCCGAGACTCGATCGTCGGTATCCCAATACCTTGTTCAGTCTCGTTACTGGCAAGTCACTTTACTCGTACCATAATGCATGATCCCGTGACCAAACACTTGGTCACTTTGAGCTCATTATGATGATGCATTACCGAGTGGGCCCAGAGATACCTCTCCGTCATACGGAGTGACAAATCCCAGTCTCGATCCGTGTCAACCCAACAGACACTTTCGGAGATACCTGTAGTGCACCTTTATAGTCACCCAGCTACGTTGTGACGTTTGGTACACCCAACGCACTCCTACGGTATCCGGGAGTTACACGATCTCATGGTCTAAGAAAAAGATACTTGACATTGGAAAAGCTCTAGCAAAAACGAACTACACGATCTTGTGCTATGCTTAGGATTGGGTCTTGTCCATCACATCATTCTCCTAATGATGTGATCCCGTTATCAACGACATCTAATGTCCATAGTCAGGAAACCATGACTATTTGTTGATCAACGAGCTAGTCAACTAGAGGCTTACTAGGGACATATTATGGTCTATGTATTCACACGTGTATTACGATTTCCGAATAATACAATTATAGCATGAATAAAGACAATTATCATGAACAAGGAAATATAATTATAATCCTTTTATTATTGCCTCTAGGGCATATTTCCAACAATTAAATCCTAAGATGAAGGAAGTGGTAAGAAATGAAATAATAAAGCTCCTGGAAGCAGGTATAATCTACCTATAGCTGATAGTAGATGGGTAAGTCACGTTCATTGTGTCCCTGATACATGTCCAACGTATCTATAATTTATGAAGTATTCATGCCATGTTTATAATATTTTTACATGATGATGGTATGATTTGATAATAACTAACCCAGACTGAAGCTGTTTTCAGTAGAACTACCGTGGTGTTGTTATTGTGTAGAAATAAAAGTTCTTGAAATGCGCTGAAAATCGACGTAGAATATTTTTGGAAAATATAAAAAATACCTGAACAAAAATCTACCGGAGGGGAGTCCCGAGGGCACCATGAGGGTGGAGGGCGCCCCCCCTAGGGCGCGCCCCCTGCTTCGTGGACTCCCCGTGGGCTCTCTTGACGTGAAACCGACGCCAACCTCTCCTACAAATCCAAAAAACCAAAACAGAGGGGAGATCAGAAGTTCCGCCGCTGCAAGCCTCTATAGCCACGAGAAATCAATCTAGGCTCTCTCTGGCACCCTGTCGGAGGGGGCCATCATCACCGGAGGCCATGGGGGAGGATCTCGGAGGGGCCATCATCGCCATGGAGGCCAAGGACCAGAGGGAGAACCTCTCCCCGTCCAGGCGGGAGGCCATGGAGGAGGAAACACAAGGGGGAGAACCTCTCCTCCTCTCTATCGATGGCACCGGAGTGCCATCGGGAGGGGAATCATCATCGTGGTGATCGTCTTCATCAACATCACCATCCTCATCTCTTTTACGCGGTCCACTCTCCCGCACCCCGCTGTAATCCCTACTTGAACATGGTGCTTTATGCTACATATTATGATCCAATGATGTGTTGCCATCCTATGATGTTTTGAGTAGATATCCTTTGTCTTTGGGTTGATTGATGATCTATATTGGTATGAGTTGTATGTTTTATTATGGTGTTGTCCTATTGTGCCTTTCATGCCGCGCACACGTGAGGGATTCCCGCTGTAGGGTGTTGCAATATGTTCATGATTCTCTTATAGTGGGTTGCCTGAGTGAGAGAAGCATAAACCCGAGTAAGGGGTTGTTGCGTATGGGATAAAGGGGACTTGATATGTTAATGATATGGTTGGGTTTTACCTTAATGATCTTTAGTAGTTGCGGATGCTTGCTAGAGTTCCAGTCATAAGTGCATATGATCCAACAAGAGAAAGTATGTTAGCTTATGCCTCTCCCTCACATTAAATTGCAATGATGACTACCGATCTTGTTAACAATTGCCCAAGACAATTCCGCACACCGTCCCATCATTATTCCACACTCGCTATTTATAGTACTTAAGTAATATATTCTAACTTTATGATAACATCACCTACTTTTATATCTTCACTCTCTGATATCATGCAAAGTTATCCTCTTCATACCCACAACATAGTTTTATTTCTCGTTTCTAGTTGGAAGCAAACGTTCGGTGTACGTAGAGTCATATCAGTGGCAAATAGGACTTGATAGAATATTGATCTTACCTTTAACTCCTCGTGGGTCGACACTCCATGCTTATCACTTCCACCTTTGGAAATTGCTACGATGATTCCCTCCACTTAGGGATTATCAAGCTCTTTTCTGGCGATGTTGTCAGGGAGCGATATTGTGGGGTTGATATTTTCGTGTATGCTTGTTTGCTTTCTTTACTAAGTAGATTTTGTTTTCCCTTTTGTTTCTGTTTAGTTGTGGGTGAAATATACAAAAAATTGTTTTTTGGAAAATACAAAAAGATTCACTTGCCTCATATGCCTAAAAAGTTTTTTCAAAAAGAGAAGTGATTGGAAGGTTATACATTGGAGAAATGAGGGTCGACCTTGAACACTTGTGTTCGTGCTCATGGAAACAATGTAGAATTTTTCATGCAAGTTTCTCAGAAATAATTATCCCCTTGTATATATCCATTGTATTATAAAAATAATGTGCCAAGCTTTGGTTTTAGGATGATTAGATTGCTTGTTTACTATGTGTAGTGCAAAAATAGAAACTTTGGCTGTAGCGCGTGAATTTACATTTTTTACTGGAAATTCAAATGGGCCTGAAATTTTTTGCACAATACTTCTGTAAAAAAAATCATATTTGTTTTGGAATTTACTGGAGTTACAGAACTATACAAAATTTCTAGATTACTACAAACCGTCGTGTTTTTGACAGATTCCGTTTTGTATGTGTTGTTCGCTTATTTTGATGAATCTATGGGTAGTATCGGGGGGTATGAACCATGATGAAGTTGGAATACAGTAGATATAGTGCTAATATGATGGAATGAGTTTGCAACAGTACCTAAAGGTAGTGATTTGCTTTATTATACTAACGGATCTCACAAAGTTTTTGTGAAGTTTTGTATGAATGAAGTGTTCGAAGAACGAGGAGTTACCGATGTGAGAAGAATAAAGAGAGGCAATAGTTCAAGCTTGGGGATGCCCAAGGCACCCCAAGTAAATATTTCAAGGATACTCAAGCATCTAAGCTTGGGGATGCCCCGGTTGGCATCCCATCTTTCTTCTTCGACAATTATCGGTATACCTCGGTTTTTGTTTTGTTCACATGATTTGTGTCTTTTGTGTTTTTCTTTTTCTTTAAGAACCATGCTAGTATGAGATAGCCCTTCTTGATTTATAGAATGCTTCATGTGCTTCACTTAAATCTTTTGAGTATGGTTTTATAGAATGCTTCGTGTACTTCACTTATATATTTTTAGCTTGGATATTGGTTAATTTATATTAATTGTAGAATGCTCCATGAACTTCACTTGTATCTTTTGGAGTAGTAATAAGACTATCATTGAAAGTAGATTTGGAGAGGTCTTGACTTTAGTTAGTAATAATTCCACTATTTCGGAAGAGGTTCCAATTGATTATGAGAACAAAGTTGCTATCTATGATGATTATTGTGATGACATGTATGCTATAAAGAATAATGTTAACCATGAAACTTGTCATCATGATTTTAATTTTCAATTGGATTATGCCTCACATGATAGTAATTTTGTTGAGTTTGCTCCCACTATTCCGAATGAGAAGAATTTTTCTCATGTGGAGAGTGTTAAAAAAATTATGCTTGTAGATCATGAAAAGAATGCTTTATGTGATGGTACTGAAAATTATTACGAGGGAGGAATATATGCTTGTAGGAGTTCCAATAATATCAAGTTTCCCCTCTATGTGCTTAAAGTTTTGAAGTTATGCTTATTTTTCCTTCATATGCTAGTTGATTATTTTTCCCATAAATTGTGTGCTCACAAAATACGTAGGCATAGGAAGTGGGTTAGACTTGAATGTGCTAGTCATATTCTTCATGATGCTATCTTTATGTTTCAATTTGTATCTTTTATGTGAGCATCATTGAAATCATCATGCCTAGCTAAAAGGCATTAAAGAAAAGCGCTTGTTGGGAGACAATCCAATATTTACCCTTACTGTTTTTGTGCTTTCACATGATTAAGCTACTGTAGTAATCATGTTTATAGCTTTTGTTTCAATAAAGTGCCAAGTAAGACCTTTGGGATAGATTACGGTGATAGTTGTGTTGATCCTGCTGAAAATCAGAAACTTTTGTTACCAGTAAAGTAGTTTTGATAATTCACAGAAATGTGATTTTGATCTGATTCTTTTTGCAATGGATTGTTACACAAATTTCTCAGGTTCTCCTAATTTGTATGGAATTTTGGAGTATTAGAAGTATGGTTGTTGTTCAGGTCATTACAGACTGTTCTGTTTCTGGCAGATTCAGTTTTCAATGCATAGTTCGCTTGTTTTCTAGTTTCTATGGCTTATATTGCTCAATATAAATTGTAGAAATGATAAGGTACAGTAGGCATTGTGTGATAACAATTATTAATCTTGTCTTTGACAGTACCAAAGTGAATGATTTACTCTTTATCATACTAATCCATCTCACGAAGTTCCGTTAAGTTTTGTGTGATTGAAGTTTTCAAGTTTTGGGTGAGATATCGATATGAGGAGAATAAGGAGTGGAAAGACCCTAAGCTTGGGGATGCCCAAGGCACCCCAAGGTAATATTCAAGGAAGACTCAAGCGCCTAAGCTTGGGGATGCCCTGGAAAGCATCCCCTCTTTCGTCTTCAAAACCATCGGTATACCTTACTCGGAGCTATATTTTTATTCTTCACATGATATGTGTTTTGCTTGGAGCGTATTTTCGTTTTACTTGTTGTTTGAATAAACCTTTGGATCTTAAATCTTTAATAATAAATCATTGGATCTGAAATCTTGAATGAGAGAGAGTCCTCCCATGGCTAGTTAATTATTTGACTACTCAATGTTCTTCACTTATATATTTTTGGAGTAGTTTGTCATTTACTCTCGCGCTTCACGTATATCCTATAAGTAAATGGTTGCATGAATTGAATATAATAAATCTGAATTTATATATATTTCATATGCTTATACCATGGGGAGTAATGACTTCACACATAATAAGTATAGGTGGTAAATTTATTGAAAGTTAGCAAACGCAGAATTGGTTACTTGAACAATTCATGAAAGAATATTGAAGGAAGAGAGATATCACATATAAATATACTATCTTGGACATCTTTTGTAATTGTGAGCACTCATTAAAATATGACATGCTAAAAAGTTCATGTTGGACAAGGAAGACAACTTAATGGGTTATGTTTTCCTATATCCAAATAGACGTTATATTGTCTTGGATCATCCAACATGTTGAGCTTGCCTTTCCCTCTCATGCTAGCCAAATTCTTAGCACCAAGTAGAGATACTACTTGTGCTTCCAAACACCCATTAAAACCAGTTTTGCCATGAGAGTCCACCATACCTACTTATGGATTGAGTAAGATCCTTCAAGTAAGTTATCATCGGTGCAAGCAATAAAATTGCTCCTTAAATATGTATGATCTATTAGTGCGAACAAAATAAGCTTTATACGAACTTGCGATACGGAAGAAATAAAAGTGACAGACTGCATAATGAAGGTCATTATCACAAGCGGCAATATAAAGAGATGTTCTTTTGCATTAAGATTTTGTGCATCCAACCATAAAAGTGCATGACGACCTCTGCTTCCCTCTGCGAAGGCCTATCTTTTACTTTTACCATGTACCTTTATACGAGAGTCATGGTGATTTTCACCTTTCCTTTTTATACTTTTTTCTTTGGCAAGCACTTTGTGTTGGAGCGATCCGGATATATATATCCACTTGGATGTAGGTTTTCATAAAGTATTATTTGACATTACCCTTGAGGTAAAAGGTTGGGAGGCGAAACTATAAGCCCTTATCTTTATCTGGGTCCGATTAAAACTTTGAACCCATATATATCACATGAGTGTTAGGAATTGTGAAAGATTAAATGATAGTTGAGTATGTGGAGTTTGATGAATCAAAGCTCTTACATAGACCCTTCCTGAAAATAAGATGAATTGTAATTGTTTAATGACTGAGAACATAGTTTGTTAGTTTTCAAGAAAGTTTATGATCTATACTTTAACATGTGAATAGCTTGTTACTTGATCATGAGAAGTTTTATGAGTTGAGCTACTGTTATGATACATAATGATGCTAGAAAAAGTGTTTGAAACTATCATTGATCAAACTTATGCACTTGCTAGCATTCAGTCTTCATAAATTATTTCTTTTATCATTTACCTACTCGAGGACGAGCAGGAATTAAGCTTGGGGATGCTGATACGTCTCCAATGTATCTATAATTTATGAAGTATTCATGCCATGTTTATATTATTTTTACATGATTTTGGTATGATTTGATTAGAACTAACCCTTACTGACGCTGTTTTCAGAAGAACTACCATGGTGTTGTTTTTGTGCAGAAATAAAAGTTTTAGGAATGCGCTGAAAATCAACGAAGAATATTTTTGGAAAATATAAAAAATAATGGAATAAAAATCTACCAGAGGGGAGTCACGTGGGCACCACGAGGGTGGAGGGCGCCCCCCCCCCCCCCGGGCCCACCCCCTACCTCATGGACTCCCCATGGGCCCCCTTGACATGAAACCGACGCCAACCCCTCCTATAAATCCTAAAAACCCCAAAATAGAGGGGAGATCGGAAGTCCCACCGCCGCAAGCCTCTGTAGCCATGAGAAATCAATCTAGGCCCTCTCTGGCAGCCTGTCGGATGGGTCCATCATCACCGGAGGCCATGGGGGAGGATCTCGGAGGGGCCATCATCGCCATGGAGGCCAAGGACCAGAGGGAGAACCTCTCCTCATCTAGGGGGAGGCCATGGAGGAGGAAGCACAAGGGGGAGAACCTCTCCTCCTCTCTCTTAGTGGCACCGGAGTGCCATCGGGAGGGGAATCATCGCCGCGGTGATCGTCTTCATCAACATTGCCATCATCATCACCATCCTCATCTCTTTTACGCGGTCCACTCTCCCGCACCCCGCTGTAATCCCTACTTGAACATGGTGCTTTATGCTACATATTATGATCCAATGATGTGTTGCCACCCTATGATGTTTTGAGTAGATATCCTTTGTCTTTGGGTTGATTGATGATCTAGATTGGTATGAGTTGTATGTTTTATTTTGGTGATGTCCTATTGTGCCTTCCGTGCTGCGCACACGTGAGGGGTTCCTGCTGTAGGGTGTTGCAATACGTTCATGATTCGCTTATAGTGGGTTTCTTGAGTGACAGAAGCATAAACCCGGGTAAGGGGGTTGTTGCATATGGGATAAAGGGGACTTGATATGTTAATGATATGGTTGGGTTTTACCTTAATGATCTTTAGTAGTTGCGGATGCTTGCTAGAGTTCCAATCATAAGTGCATATGATCCAAGAAGAGAAAGTGTGTTAGCTTATGCCACTCCCTCATATGAAATTGCAATAACGACTACCGATCTTGTTAACAATTGCCTAGGACAATTCCGCACACCGACCCATCATTATTCCACACTCGCTATTTATAATACTTAAGTAATATATTCTAACTTTATGATAACAGCACCTACTTTTATATTTTTGCTCTCTGATATCATGCAAATTTATCCTCTTCATACCCACAACATAGTTTTATTTCTCATTTCTAGTTGGAAGCAAATGTTTGGTGTACGTAGAGTCGTATCAGTGGCAGATAGGACTTGAGAGAATATTGATCTTACATTTAGCTCCTTGTGAGTTCGACACTCCATGCTTATCACTTCCACTTTTGGAAATTGCTATGATGATTCCCTGCACTTGGGGATTATCAGTCCCTAAGAAGGGAGGTATCACTAGTGAACTTGTCCCACAAAGAATTATAACAGTTTATAGGATGGTAATTGATATTAGAAAACTAAACAAAGCCACTAGGAAGAATCACTACGCCCTACTATTTATTGAGCAAATGCTAGAAAGGTTATCAAAGCATACACATTTCTGTTTTCTAGATGGATACTCTGGTTTTTCCCAAATACCTATGTCACAAGAGGATCAAGAAAAAACTACTTTTACATGTCCTTTTGGTACTTTTGCTTATAGACGTATGCCTTTCAGTTTACGCAATGCACCTGCTACCTTTCAAAGATGTATGACTGCTATATTCTCTGACTTCTGTGAAAAGATTGTTGAGGGTTTTTTGGATGATTTTTCCGTTTACAGAACTTCTTTTGATGATTGCTTAAGCAACCTTGATCGAGTTTTAGAGATGTGAACAAACTAATCTTGTTTTGAATTGGGAGAGGTGCCATTTTATGGTGAATGAAGGTATTGTTTTAGGGCATAAAATTTCTGAGTGTGGCATTGAAGTAGATAAAGCCAAAGTTGATGCAATTGAGAAAATGCCATGCCATAAAGATATCAAAGGTATAAGAAGTTTCCTTGGTTATATTGGTTTCTATAGGAGATTTAGTAAAGACTTCTCTAAAAATTTCTAGGCCTCTTACTAATCTCTTGCAAAAAGATGTTCCATTTGTTTTTGATGATGATTGTGTGGAAGCCTTTGAGATACTTAAGAAAGCTGTAACTTCTGCACATATTGTCAACCACCTAATTGGAACTTACCTTTTGAAATTATTTGTGATGTTAGTGATTATGTTGTTGGTGGTGTTCTAGGAAAGAGTTGATAAGAAATTAAATGTTATTCACTATCTAGTAAAACCTTAGATAGTGCTCAAATAAATTATGCTCCTGAGGGAGTCCTGGATTAGGGGGTGTCCGGATAGCCGAACTATCACCGTTGGCCGGACTCCTGGACCGTGAAGATACAAGATTGAAGACTTTGTCCCGTGTCCGGATGGGACTTTCCTTGGCGTGGAAGGCAAGCTTGGCGATACGGATATGTAGATCTCCTACCATTGTAACCGACTCTGTGTAACCCTAACCCTCTCCGATGTCTATATAAACCGGAGGGTTTTAGTCCGTAGGACGAACAACAATCATACCATAGGCTAGCTTCTAGGGTTTAGCCTCTTTGATCTCGTGGTAGATCTACTCTTGTTCGTCCTTAGGGTTAGGGTATCATCAATATTAATCAAGCAGGAGTAGGGTTTTACCTCCATCGAGAGGGCCCGAACCTGGGTAAAAACATTGTGTCCCTTGTCTCCTGTTACCATCCACCTAGACACACAGTTCGGGACCCCCTACCCGAGATCCGTCGGTTTTGACACCGACATTGGTGCTTTCATTGAGAGTTCCTCTGTGTCGTCACTTTTAGGCCCGATGGCTCCTTCGATCATCAACAACGACGCAGTCCATGGTGAGACTTTTCTCCCCGGACAGATCTTCATATTCGGCGGCTTTGCACTGCGGGCCAATTCACTTGGCCATATGGAGCAGATCGAAAGCTACGCCCCTGGCCATCAGGTCAGATTTGGGAGTTTGAACTACACGGCTGACATCCGCGGAGACTTTATCTTCGACGGATTCGAGCCACAGCCAAGCGCGCCGCACTGTCTCGATGGGTATGATCTAGCTCTGCCGTCGAACAGTGCCATGGAGGCCGCACCAGCGTCCGCTCCAACCCTTAGGTCGGAGCCGACTTCGCCGATCGAGGACGAGTGGCTGGACACCACCTCGGGGGCTACGATCTCTACAGCGATTGAGCCAAACACCATCCCTGTCATTTGCAAGGCCTATGACTCCGAGGTGCCGGACTCCGAACCTCCCCCGCCCCTGCCAATCAAATCCGATTGGGCGCCGGTTATGGAGTTCACTGCCGCGGACATCTTTCAGCACTCGCCCCTTGGCGACATCCTGAATTCACTAAAGTCTCTCTCTTTATCAGGAGAGCCCTGGCCGGACTATGGTCAGGAAGGTTGGGATGCGGACGACGAAGAAATTCAACGCCCACCCACCACCCACTTCATAGCCACTGTCGAAAGTTTAAACGACGTGCTCAATTTCGACTCCGAAGACATCGACGGTATGGACGACGGTGTAGGAGATAACCACGAACCAGCACCTACAGGGTACTGGACAGCCACCCCATCTCACGATGTATACATGGTGGATACATCTAAAGGAAGTGACGACGAGGAACAACGGGACGCTACGAAGGATAAATCCCTCGAAAAGCAGTCAAGACGGCGACGAAAGCGCCGCATAAAGTCCCGCCTCGACAAAGATGGCGGCCATACAAACCCAGCCATAGAGCAGGTCGAACCGATGAACGACGAACATGCCATTGAACAACCGTCCGAACAGGACAACTTGGATAAACAATCCGTCCCCGGCGAAGATAACAGTCCAGACGATCTCACACCGGACAAGTTGTTGGAGCAGAAGAACCTCCACAAAAGGCTCGTCGCTACTGCGCGTAGCCTGAAAAAGCAGAAGCGGAAGCTCAAAATAGCGGAAGATCCACTCAGAATCAGATGGAGCAAAGTACTCTACACCGCAGACAAATACGGCGATAGTCACCAAATAAATAGCTACCCAAAGCGCAAACTACTGCCCGAATTCGATGAGGAGGCCTTAGAGCCCCCGCAATCAAAGAACAAATAGGCCGCCCGGTCGGATGGACGACCACATGACAAGCATAGAGCAGCAAACGGCGCCGCACACAAGCCGGCACGCGATCCGCATAAGGATTCGCATCAAAAGGATGGCCCAGTTAGGTCCATCTATGGGCCAAGAAAGCAAGCTCTTCTAAGCAATGCAACACGCCAAATATCCGGACATCACGGCACACCCAAATATAGGGGAGCCGCATGAAGGAAATATGCCCTAGAGGCAATAATAAAGTTATTATTTATTTCCTTATTTCATGATAAATGTTTATTATTCATGCTAGAATTGTATTAACCGGAAACATGATACATGTGTGAATACATAGACAAACATATATTCACTAGTATGCCTCTACTTGACTAGCTCATTAATCAAATATGGTTATGTTTCCTAACCATAGACATGTGTTGTCATTTGATTAATGGGATCACATCATTAGAAGAATGATGTGATTGACATGACCCATTCCGTTAGCCTAGCACTTGATCATTTAGTATGTTGCTATTGCTTTCTTCATGACTTATACATGTTCCTGTAACTATGAGATTATGCAACTCCCGTTTACCGGAGGAACACTTTGGGTGCTACCAAACGTCACAACGTAACTGGGTGATTATAAAGGAGTACTACAGGTGTCTCCAAAGGTACATGTTGGGTTGGCGTATTTCGAGATTAGGTTTTGTCACTCCGATTGTCGGAGAGGTATCTCTGGGCCCTCTCGGTAATGCACATCACTATAAGCCTTGCAAGCAATGTGACTAATGAGTTAGTTGCGGGATGATGCATTATGTAGTGAGTAAAGAGACTTGCTGGTAACGAGATTGAACTAGGTATTGGATACCGACGATCGAATCTCGGGCAAGTAACATATCGATGACAAAGGGAACATGTGCTGAACTCGGAGGTGCCGTATGTTCGGTACTTGGATCGGTCGGATCGTGAAGACGTACGACTACATCAACCGCGTTGTCATAACGCTTCCGCTTACGGTTTACGAGGGTACATGGACAACACTCTCCCCTCTCGTTGCTATGCCATCACCATGATCTTGCATGTGCGTAGGAAATTCTTTGAAATTACTACGTTCCCCAACAGTGGCATCCGAGCCTGGGTTTTATGCGTTGATGTTATATGCACGAGTAGAACACAAGTGAGTTGTGGGCGATACAAGTCATACTGCTTACCAGCATGTCATACTTTGGTTCAGCGGTATTGTTGGATGAAGCGGCCCAGACCGACATTACGCGTACACTTATGCGGGACTGGTTTTACCGCCGTACTATGCACACAGGTGACTAGCGGGTGTCTGTTTCTCCAACTTTAGTTGAACCGAGTGTGGCTACGCCCGGTCCTTGCGAAGGTTAAAACAGCACCAACTTGACGAACTATCGTTGTGGTTTTGATGCGTAGGTAAGAACGGTTCTTGCTCAGCCCGTAGCAGCCACGTAAAATTTGCAACAACAAAGTAGAGGACGTCTAACTTGTTTTTGCAGGGCATGTTGTGATTTGATATGGTCAAGACGTGATGAGATATAAGTTGTTGTATGAGATGATCATGTTTTGTTGAAGTTATCGGCAACTGGTAGAAGCCCTATGGTTGTCTCTTTGTTGCATAAGATGCAAGTACCAAATAATTGCTTTACTTTATCGCTATGCGATAGCAATAGTTGCAAGAGCAATAGTTGGCGAGACGACCATGTGACAACACATTGATATAGATCAAGATGATGAAGATCATGGTGTTGTGCCGGTAACGATAGAGATCATGACAGTACTTTGGAGATGGAGATCAAAGGCGCAAGATGATCATGGCCATATCATGTCACATATTTTGATTGCATATGATGTTTATCTGTTATACATCTTATTCTGTTTTGTTTGACGGTAGCATTTTAAGATGATCTCTCACTAATTATCAAGAAGTGTTCTCCCTGAGTATGCACCGTTGCGAAAGTTCTTCGTGCTGAGACACCACGTGATGATCGGGTGTGATAGGCTCCACGTTCAAATACAACGGGTGCAAAACAGTTGCACACGCGGAATACTCAGGTTAAACTTGACGAGTCTAGCATATACAGATATGGCCTCGGAACACGGAGACCGAAAGGTCGAGCGTGAATCATATAGTAGATATGATCAACATATTGATGTTCACCGTTGAAACTACTCCATCTCACGTGACGATCGGACATGGTGTAGTTGATATGGATCACGCAATCACTTAGAGGATTAGAGGGATGTCTATCTAAGTGGGAGTTCTTAAGTAATATGATTAATTGAACTTAAATTTATCATGAACTTAGTCCTGGTAGTATTTTGCAAATTATGTTGTAGATCAATAGCTTGCGTTGTTGCTTTCATATGTTTATTTTGATATGTTCCTAGAGAAAATTATATTGAAAGATGTTAGTAGCAATGATGTGGATTGGATCCGTGATCTGAGGTTTATCCTCATTGATGCACAGAAGAATTATGTCCTTAATGTACCGCTAGGTGACAGACCTATTGCAGGAGTAGATGCAGACGTTATGAACGTTTGGCTAGCTCAATATGATGACTACTTGATAGTTTTGTGCACCATGCTTAACGGCTTAGAATCGGGACTTCAAAGACGTTTTGAACGTCATGGACCATATGAGATGTTCCAGGAGTTGAAGTTAATATTTCAAGCAAATACCCGAGTTGAGAGATATGAAGTCTCCAACAAGTTCTATGGCTAAAAGATGGAGGAGAGTCGCTCAACTAGTGAGCATGTGCTCAGATTGTCTGGGTACTACAATCGCTTGAATCAAGTGGGAGTTAATCTTCCAGATAAGATAGTGACTGACAGAATTCTCTAGTCACCATCACCAAGTTAGTAGAACTTTGTGATGAACTATAGTATGCAAGGGATGACGAAAACGATTCCCGAGCTCTTCGTGATGTTGAAATCGATGAAGGTAGAAATCAAGAAAGAGCATCAAGTGTTGATGATTGACAAGACCACTAGTTTCAAGAAAAGGGCAAAGGGATAGAAAGGGAACTTCAAGTAGAATGACAAGCAAGTTGTCACTCCCGCGAAGAAGCCCACAGCTGGACCAAAGCCTGAAACTGAGTGCTTACACTGCAAAGGAAATGGTCACTGTTAGCGGAAATGCCCTGAATATTTGGTGGATAAGAAGGATGGCGAAGTGAACAAGGGTATATTTGATATACAGGTTATTGATGTGTGCCTTACTAGTGTTTATAGTAGCCCCTGAGTATTTGATACTTGTTCGGTTGCTAAGATTAGTAACTCGAAACAGGAGTTACAGAATAAACAGAAACTAGTTGAGGGTGAAGTGACGATGTGTGTTGGAAGTGGTTCCAAGATTGATATGATCATCATCGCACACTCCCTATACTTTCGGGATTAGTTTCAAACCTAAATAAATGTTATGTGGCGTTTGCGGTGAGCATGAATATGATTTGATCATGTTTATTGCGATACGGTTATTCATTTGAAGTTAAAAAATAATTGGTATTCTGTTTACATGAATAAGACCTTCGATGGTTATACACCCAATGGAAATAGTTTGTTGGATCTCGATCGTAGTGATACACATATTCATAATATTGATGCCAAAAGATGCAAAGTTAATAATGATAGTGCAACTTATTTGTGGCACTGCCGTTTGGGTCATATCGGTGTAAAGCGCATGAAGAAACTCCATAAAGATGGATTTTCGGAATCACCTGGTTATGAATCATTTGATGCTTGCGAACTGTGCCTTTTGGGCAAGATGACTAAAAACTCCGTTCTCCGGAACAATGGAACAAGCTACTGACTTATTGGAAATAATACATACCGATGTATGCAATCCAATGAGTGTTGATGCTCGTGGCAAGTATCGTTATTTTCTGACCTTCACAAGATGATTTGAGCAGATATGGGTATATCTACTTGATGAAACATAAATCTGAAATAGTTGAAAGGTTCAAAGAATTTCAGAGTGAAGTGGAAAAATCATCGTAAAAGAAAATAAAGTTTCTATGATCTGATCGCAGAGACGAATATTTGAGTTACGAGTTTGGTCTTTAATTAAAACAATGTGGAATAGTTTCACAGCTCACGCCACTTGGAACACCACAATGTTATGGTGTGTCTGAACGTCGTAACCGCACTTTATTGGATATGGTGCGATCTATGATGTCTCTTACTGATTACCACTATTGTTTTGGGGTTATGCATTAGAGACAGCTGCATTCACGTTAAAAGGGCACCATCTAAATCCGTTGAGACGACACCATATGAACTGTGGTTTAGCAAGAAACCCAAGTTGTCGTTTCTTAAAGTTTGGAGTTGCAATGCTTATATGAAAAAAAAATCAACCTGATAAGCTCGAACCCAAATCGGAGAAGTGCGTCTTCATAGAATACCCAAAGGAAACTGTTGGGTACACCTTCTATCACAGATCCGAAGGCAAGATATTCGTTGCTAAAAATGGATCCTTTCTAGAGAAGGAGTTTCTCTCGAAATAAGTGAGTGGGAGGAAAGTAGAACTTGATGAGGTAACTGTACCTTCTCCCGAATTGGAAAGTAGTTAATCACAGAAATCAGTTCCAGTGATTCCTACACAATTAGTGAGGAAGTTAATGATGATGATCATGAAACTTCAGATTAAGTTACTACAGAACCTCGTAGGTCTTCCAGAGTAAGATCCGCACTAGAGTGGTACGGTAATCCTGTTCTGGAAGTTATGTTACTAGACCATGACGAACCTATGAACTATGAAGAAGCGATGGTGAGCCCAGATTCCGCAAAATGGCTTGAGGCCATGAGATCTGAGATAAGATCCATGTATGAAAACAAAGTATGGACTTTGATTGACTTGCCCAATGATCGGCGAGACATTGAGATTAAATGGATCTTCAAGAGGAAGACGGACGTTGATAGTAGTGTTACTATCTACAAAGCTCGACTTGTCACAAAAAGGTTTTCGACAAAGTTCAAAATGTTAACTACAATGAGATTTTCTCAACTGTAGCGATGCTTAAGTCTGTTCGAATCATGTTAGCAATTGCCACATTTTATGAAATCTGGCAAATGGATGTCAAAACTGCATTCCTTAATGGATTTATTAAAGAAGAGTTGCATATGATGCAACCAGAAGGTTTTGTCAATCCTAAAGGTGCTAACAAATTGTGCAAGCTCCAGCGATCCATCTATGGACTGGTGCAAGCATCTCAGAGTTGGAATATACGCTTTGATGAGTTGATCAAAGCATATGGTTTTATACAGACTTTTGAAGAAGCCTGTATTTACAAGAAAGTGAGTGGGAGCTCTGTAGCATTTCTAATATTATATGTGGATGACATATTGTTAATTGGAAATGATATGGAAATTCTGGATAGCATGAAAGGATACTTGAATAAGAGTTTTTCAAAGCAAGACATCGGTGAAGCTGCTTACACATTAAGCATCAAGATCTATATAGATAGATCAAGACGCTTGATAAGATTTTTCAATGAGTACTTACCTTGATAAATTTTTGAAATAGTTCAAAATGGAACAGTCAAAGAAGGAGTTCTTGCCTGTGATGCAAAGGTATGAAGTTGAGTAAGACTCAAGACCCGACCATGGCAGAAAATAGAAAGAGAATGAAAAGTCATTCCCTATGCCTCAGTCATAGGTTCTATAAAGTACGCTATGCTGTAAACCAGACCTGTTGTATACCTTGCTCTGAGTTTGACAAAGGAATACAATTTTGATCTAATAGTAGATCACTGGACAGCGGTCAAGAATATCCTTAGTAAGGACTCAGGAGATGTTTCTCGATTATGGAGGTGATAAAAGAGTTTGTTGTAAAAGTTACATCGGTGCAAACTTTTACACTGATCCAGATGACTCTAAGTCTCAATCTGGATACATATTGAAAGTGGGAGCAATTAAGCTAGAATAGCTCCATGCAGAGCATTGAAGACATAGAATATTTGCAAAAATACATACGGCTCTTAATGTGACAGACCCGTTGATTAAGCTTCTCTCACAAGCAAAACATGATCATACCTTAGTACTCTTTGGGTGTTAATCACATAGCGATGTGAACTAGATTATTGACTCTAGTAAACCCTTTGGGTGTTGATCACATGACGATGTGAACTATGGGTATTAATCACATACAGATGTGAGTTAAATCACATGGCAATGTGAACTAGATTATTGACTCTAGTGCAAGTGGGAGACTGAAGGAAATATGCCCTAGAGGAAATAATAAAGTCATTATTTATTTCCTTATTTCATGATAAATGTTTATTATTCATGCTAGAATTGTATTAACCGGAAACATGATACATGTGTGAATACATAGACAAACATATAGTCACTAGTATGCCTCTACTTGACTAGCTCATTAATCAAAGATGGTTATGTTTCCTAACCATAGACATGTGTTGTCATTTGATTAATGGGATCACATCATTAGGAGAATGATGTGATTGACATGACCCATTCCGTTAGCCTAGCACTTGATCGTTTAGTATGTTGCTATTGCTTTCTTCATGACTTATACATGTTCTTGTAACAATGAGATTATGCAACTTTCGTTTACCGGAGGAACACTTTGGGTGCTACCAAACGGCACAAGGTAACTGGGTGATTATAAAGGAGTACTACAGGTGTCTCCAAAGGTACATGTTGGGTTGGCGTATTTCGAGATTAGGTTTTGTCACTCCGATTGTCGGAGAGGTATCTCTGGTACCTCTCGGTAATGCACATCACTATAAGCCTTGCAAGCAATGTGACTAATGAGTTAGTTGCGGGATGATGCATTATGTAACGAGTAAAGAGACTTGCCGGTAACAGGATTGAACTAGGTATTGGATACCGACGATCGAATCTCGGGCAAGTAACATACCGATGACAAAGGGAACAACGTATGTTGTTATGCGGTTTGACCAATAAAGATCTTCGTAGAATATGTAGGAGCCAATATGAGCATCCAGGTTCCACTATTGGTTATTGACCAAGAATAGTTCTAGGTCATGTCTACATAGTTCTCGAACCCGTAGGGTCCGCACGCTTAAGGTTTCGATGACAGTTATATTATGAGTTTATGAGTTTTGATGTACCGAAGGAGTTGGGAGTCCCGGCTGAGATCGGGGACATGACGAGGAGTCTCGAAATGGTCGAGACGTAAAGATCAATATATTGGACGACTATATTCGGAGTTCGGAAAGGTTCCGAGTGATTCGGGTATTTTCGGGGGTACCGGGGAGTTACGGGAATACGAGGAAGAAGCAATGGGCCTCATGGACCAAGTGGTGGAAGAGAGGAGGCAGGGCGCGCGGCCCCCCTAGCCCAAACCGAATTGGACTAGGGGGCCGGGCCCCCTTTCCTCCTTTTCCTCCCTCTCCTTCCTTCTCCTTCTCCTTCCCTTCCTTCCCCTCTCCTACTTGGACTAGGAAAGAGGGGGAATCCTACTTGGAGTAGGATTCTCCCCCTTGGGCGCGCCTCCTCCCCTTGGCCGGCCCCCTCCCCCTTGCTCCTTTATATACGGGGGCAGGGGGGCACCCC
Organism: Triticum aestivum; assembly: GCF_018294505.1. Classification (NCBI taxonomy): domain Eukaryota; kingdom Viridiplantae; phylum Streptophyta; class Magnoliopsida; order Poales; family Poaceae; genus Triticum; species Triticum aestivum. Next base: position 638,854,995 of record NC_057804.1, on the reverse strand, counting down.
ATGAGACACAAGTTGATCTACGGATCGTTCCTTAGCCGTGTGCGGTGCCCCCCTCCACCATATTCCACCTCGGTCATATCGTCGTGGAGTTTAGGCGAAGCCCTGCGCCGGTAGAGCATCATCATCGCCACCACGCCGTCGTGCTGACGGAAATCATCCCCGACACTTTGCTGGATCGGAGTCCGGGGATCGTCATCGAGCTGAACGTGTGCTGAACTCGGAGGTGCCGTACGTTTGGTACTTGGATCGGTCGGATCGTGAAGACGTATGACTACATCAACCGCGTTGTCATAACGCTTCCGCTTACGGTCTACGAGGGTACGTGGACAACACTCTCCCCTCTCGTTGCTATGCCATCACCATGATCTTGCGTGTGCGTAGGAAAATTTTGAAATTACTACGTTCCCCAACACCGCACACCCCCTATGTTTCACCAATGAGGTGCTAGATCACGAATTCCCAGTGGGATTTAAACCCGTAAACATAGAGGCATACGACGAAACAACAGACCCGGGAGTCTGGATTGAGGATTACATCCTCCACATACACATGGCTAGAGGAGATGATCTCCACGCCATAAAATACTTACCCCTCAAGCTCAAAGGGCCAGCACGGCACTGGCTTAAAAGCCTCCCTGAAAATACCATTGGAAGTTGGGAAGAGCTCGAGGATGCTTTTCGGGCAAATTTTCAAGGGACTTATGTCCGCCCTCCGGATGCAGACGATTTAAGTCACATAACTCAACAACCCGGAGAATCAGCCCGCAAATTCTGGAACAGGTTCCTCACCAAAAAGAACCAAATAGTCGACTGTCCGGACGCCGAAGCCTTAGCAGCTTTCAAACACAACGTCTGAGACGAATGGCTCGCCAGGCACCTTGGCCAGGAAAAGCCAAGAACAATGGCCGCACTAACAAGCCTCATGACCCGCTTTTGCGCGGGAGAGAATAGTTGGCTGGCAAGATGTAGTACCAGCGACCCAAGTACATCCGCAATCAGAAATGGAAACGGTAAACCACGACGCAGCAAGGACCAGCGCCGGACAAGGGGAAACAGCCCGAAGAGCACGACAGTCAACGCCGGATTCAAAAGCTCTCGGCGGAATCATAAAAAACTGCCCCTCAAGGATAACAGCCACGAGCTATCCAACTTAAACAAAATCTTGGACAAAATGTGCCAAATCCACAGTACCCCCGGGAAGCCTGCAAACCATACCCACAGAGATTGTTGGGTCTTCAAGCAGTCCGGCAAACTCAATGCCGAACACAAGGGGCTCGACACACCAAGCGAGGACGATGACGAACCCCACAAGCAGTGCACCGGAAAACAAAAGAATTTCCCACAAGAACTCAAAACAGTAAACTCACTTCAAGTGGCAAAAGGGAAAATCAGAGCGATGCCCATAGAAATACGCGCCGCACGGCCTATCCCAGCGGAGTCCCGACATTGGTTGTTAAAACCAATCACCTTTGATCATCAGGATTACTTCGGAAGTATCCGGAACGCAGGATGGACTGCCCTGATATTAGATCCTATAATCGACGGACTCCAATTCACAGAAGTCCTAATGGATGGCGGTAGTGATCTAAACCTGCTATATCAGGACACAATCTGCAAAATAGGGATAGACCCAACCAAAATTCGCCACAGCAACACCTCCTTCAAGGGGGTAATGTCAGGCCTATATGCCCACTGTACGGGCTCCCTACTGCTAGAAGTTGTGTTCGGCTCATCCAACAACTTCCGCCGCGAAAAGTTAACCTTCCATATCGCCCCATTCAAAAGTAGCTATCAAGCACTATTGGGACGTGAAGCTTTCGCCCGCTTTAACGCAATACCGCATTATGCATCTCTTACACTTAAAATGCCCAGTCCACGCGACATCATCTCAATAAAGGGAAATATCAAGTGTTACTCGAGCACGGAAGAACGTGAGACTGCCTGGACAGTCACACACTAATCCGTCTCAGCTAAACCAAGCACCTGAACAGGTCATTCGGACCCCGGACACGGCTAGACGAGTCCGGCGTAAACATATGAAGGCCTACTAGCCGCACACCCCCGTACAAGGGGCTGCATGCATGTACAACAAGATACAATAAAGCTCAATTTTATTTGCCTTTTGAATCGTACTCCGTTTATTTAATATAAAGTACATTTTTTGCACGATCTTTCTTCAACTAAGTTCTTCTCTTTTACAGATGAACACCATGCTACACCCGTCCAGGATACAGCACAACGGAGATACAGGCGCAGACGTGCAGTAGGGACCCGTTGCAAGGATTCTTTTCAGATTAAGACCCTGCGTAAACCTTTTTTACTGTCTCTTGTTGATACACATCCCCCGGGTTCTTGCTATAACCGAGGAGGAGGCTGGCGTTTTGGCATCGGCCGCGTCGGAATTTTTTGCGTGTACCTGGACACCAGGGGCTTAGGACATTGTTCTGCCCGTTTTCATAAAGACCGAATACCTTAGGGAGTGTTCGGCGTCTCGAGTTAGGCCTTATATGCATCAGCTCCGAATCATGTCTTTGGTCAAATGTTGGGTTTGCCCGGATCATGTGTTTTGCTGCCTTACGTTCCGTTCTATCGGCTAACGCGACACTAGGAGAACTACTGTGATTGTGCCCCGGTTCGGCCTGGTGAGCACCTCAATAGAGAAAGCAGAAAGCTGACTGTCATGATATAGCGTGAGACTAGTCAACCACTCGATGACCCACCGGAATGTTTAGAATTCCTATGCATTAACGAAGGACCGTTTCCCGGTCAGGCACATACGCGCCCCGAATTCGGGAGAGCGCGGTGCCCCTAGGGGCTATATAGTAGCCCCACCATCGAACTCCTATGGCTAAGTGAAAGTGATAAAGCATTATAGTCCGGTTGCCTAGTTTGCTACGCTATCACCTCCTTTACAGGACCAAGACGTTGGATCAAGTGTGAAAATGCGCCTTTTTTGCAAACACCCCCGCACTATGTGTGGGGGGGCTGAAGCCGAAGACTGCCATCTTTCAGGTTATATACACATATACATTAGCGGCCGCACAGGAGGTACTTTAATACTTGAACGCACAAGTATAAAAAGCCCTTATATTATATTGAAACATTGTTTCACAAATCATACATGTCATTAGAACATAATATCCTTCGAGCACTGCGTCTCTATTAAACGAGCGCCATGCAGGACTTCCTCAAAATAGTGCTCGTCAGGTACTCGGCTTCTGTCCGAATCCTGGGATGCAACGTCTCATCTCCACCCAGTATGTTTTGACATGGGAAAGAGCCATCCGCGCACCCTCTATGCATGTTGACCGCTTCATTGCACCAATATGCGGCACCGCACCAAGGAACTGTTGCACCAAGCCAAAATAACTCTTTGGCTCGGGCCTGTTCGGCCACAAATGAGTCACTACATCCTTCATGGCAAGTCCGGACAACCTATTCAGCTTAGCCCATTCGGCTAAACGATCGGTCAATGGAAGCGGACGCTCTGGACTATGGAACTGCGACCAAAAAAGCTCTTCCATTCCATGATCATTTTGGCCTCAGAAGTGTTCGACCGCGTCTGCAGCACTCGCCGCCAAGTCCAGATAAGCATCCTCCGCACCCCACAGCTGGCCCAACTGAGCATACTTGGGATCCGTGAATTTCCTCCGCAGCAGAAAAGGCTTTCCAGTCGCAATATCTTTGGCCTGACGTAGCTCTTCTTTCATAGCTCTCATCGCAGAGCGAGCATCCTTGGCCTCAGTAGCGGCCTTTTTCAGGTCCTCTTGTTCCGCTCGACCTTCTTTTTCAAGAAGCTCGCAACGGTCAGTAGCATTCTTCAACTTTACGGCCATCTCGGCCATTTCTTTCTTGCTTCGGCAGTGAGCAGCCTGTTCGGCTCTCAGCTCTTCAGCCGCTTTTAAGGCAGCTGCATCACTTTTTCGGGCTTGCTTCTTGGCTCGGGCGAGTTCCGCCCAAAGGTTCTCCATGGCAGCGGCACCATATGCGTCAAGCATACATGTTGTAAGGCACAGACATTAAGCTACCTTACCGGATATCCGCGGAGAAGCTGCATACCTTGTGACTCGTCAAGCCGCTTATTGACAAGCAAGATGTCAGAATCCGCCACGTCAAGTTGTCGCTTTAGTTCGGCAAATTCATCAGTCTGGCTTGCCACCGGACGCTTCGCCACCTACATAGGAAGAGCGCATATTATACCTGGGATTATGATCCTCGGCGCGCTGTCGTTTTTGACAACGCACCGAGTCTCACGGGCTACTATCTATATAGGGCGCATTCTATATGCAAAACTATCAAAAGGTACATCATTTTGCGTACCTCAAAACCCGTCAGTAAACTTATGACGGCGTCATGCAATCCGCTTTTCAGCGGATGAAATCCATTCAATCACCGTACCCATTAGCGCACGGTGATCTTCCGGGATAGACGCTCGCCCGAGCAGATCTTTCAGCTCCTCCGACCGAACACCAGTCGGTGCCGGACTCGTCCCATGGCCTTTTTCGAAGGCCGGACGCGGAGGGCTTTGAGGGGACATACGACTGCCTTCGGGCCCTGCCGTATTCGGAGAAACCCTCCGCGATGACACCTCAGGGTCGTCCGCCTCGCATGACGGTACGGCAGGCGGAGGCGTTTCACTCTCCATCATCTCCGGATCAAGATCCCCTGAAGACGAGCTCTGCTGAGAAGGGCTGAGATCCAAACTACAAGGAAAAATTTCGGTTATCTTCAGAAATAAAACAGGGATGTCTCTCATTTTAAGAAAATGCCCCTCTTTACTTACGGCTCGTTGGAGGGCTGATCTCCTTGGGGAAATAGTGCGGCCGGGGCATCTCCCGGCGCAGGATCCTCTGGCGAGGATTTCTTCCCCCGCTTCGAGGCCATGGTCTCCGGATCGTCAGAAGCGGTCCTCTTCTCCCCTTGGAGGGAGGGATTCTCGATCCCTCCTTTCTTGGTAAACTCCTTCACGGAGGCAGTAGCTCCCTTGTTCCCCCCTTCGCCTTCTTCAAAAGGCACAGCCTCTAGCATCCTGGTTAACACAGGATCCGGCGTGGTCTTAGGGAGGGGGGGCGGACACCGGATCAGTTTTGCTTTCGCTATCCACTCCTGTTCAAGGGACAACTCTTTTAAAGGCAAGTTTACGATAGATATACGGATATCATGTCCGGGTACAGGACTACTTGAGTATCCGGGCGATTACAGCTCAGACCTGCGTCCTCGGTCAAGTCCGGACACATTGCTCGTGATCCAAAGAACAGTTGGTACATCTCCACCGGCGTTACGCCCATAAAATGTTGGAGAGCTCGCGGTCCCTCCGGATTGAACTCCCACAGGTGGAGGGGGTGATGTTTGCAGGGCAGGGTGCGATGAATCAGCATGACATGCGCTACTACGACCAGATCGATCTCTCTCTCTAGGAGGTCTCGATTACGGCCTTGCAACAAGGGCGCGTCCTTGGACGCCCCCCAGTCGAGCCCTTTATTGACCCATGATGCCAGCCACGGCGGAGGACCTGAGTGAAAGGCAGGTGGCGCCACCCATTTGGTGCCCCTGGGAGCTATGATATAAAACCACTCTTGTTGCCACAGACTGAGCTCCTCTTGAAAAGAGCCCTTGAGCCATGGAGTGTCAACATTCTTGCTTATAATAGCCCCTCCGCACTCTACCTGCTGCCCCTTGATCATCTTCGGTTCCACTTTGAAGGTTTTGAGCCACAACCCAAAGTGAGGAGTAATGCGGAGGAAGGCTTCACATACGACAATGAACGATGAGATGTGGAGGATGGACTCCGAATCCAAGTCATGAAATTCCAGCCCATAATAAAACATGAGCCCCCTCACGAAGGGGTCCGTCGGGAAGCCTAACCCCCGAAGGAAGTGAGGCACGAACACCACGCTCTCACCAGGCTTGGGAGTGGGAATAACCTGCCCTTGGGCAGGCAGCCTATGCGAAATTTCGCCGGTTAGATACCGGGCGTCTCTCAGCTTTAGCACGTCTTCTTCCGTGATGGAGGAAGGCATCCACCGGCCTTGTAGGTCGGGGCCGGACATCCTCGAAGGTCCGAAGCGCCTGAATCTAGAGCTTTGGGTGTTGGAACTCGAGGCGAGGGGCGGATTCGATTGAGATTGAAAGAAAGGAGCGGGCCTTGGTCTCGTTATAAAGAAGTTGAATACCAAGAGCCCTCCTCATGGCCGTTTGGGACTCGCCTTCGATAGAGGAGGCGTGCCAACGGGCACGACTGGGTTACCCACACCCGTATTAATGAGAATCCCAGAATAAGGGGACACGATCTCTGCTTTGACAAGACGTGCCAAAGAAACCGCCTCGCTAAACACGCTGAGGTGGGACAGTAAAAACGATTCCAATAAAGGCTTGGCCGTGGTGTGATGTCACGCCGCAGAATACGTCAGCAGGTTGAATTTGTGTAAAGATTATTCTCTCTACGGTGGTATGTGGAACTTATTTTGCAGAGCCGGACACTATCCTTGTGTTCAAAATCTTCTATGAAGTATTCGGAGGAGGAACCCACCTTGCAATGCCGAAGACAATATGCGCGCCGGACTCGTCGTCATTAAAGCCTGGTTCAGGGGCTACTGAGGGAGTCCTGGATTAGGGGGTGTCCAGATAGCCGAACTATCACCGTTGGCCGGACTCCTGGACCGTGAAGATACAAGACTGAAGACTTCGTCCCGTGTCCGGATGGGACTTTCCTTGGCGTGGAAGGCAAGCTTGGCGATACGGATATGTAGATATCCTACCATTGTAACCGACTCTGTGTAACCCTAACCCTCTCCGGTGTCTATATAAACCGGAAGGTTTTAGTCCATAGGACGAACAACAATCATACCATAGGCTAGCTTCTAGGGTTTAGCCTCTTTGATCTCGTGGTAGATCTACTCTTGTACTACCCATATCATCAATATTAATCAAGTAGGAGTAGGGTTTTACCTCCATCGAGAGGGCCCGAACTTGGGTAAAAACATCATGTCCCTCTTCTCCTGTTACCATCTGCCTAGACGCACAGTTCGGGACCCCCTACCCGAGATTCGCCGGTTTTGACACCGACACTACCATTGAGAAAGAATTTTTAGCAGTTGTGTTTACATTTGATAAGTTCAGATCTTACATTGCTGATTCCAACGTAACTGTGCACACTGATCATGCTGTTATTAAATACCTTATGGAAAAGAAAGAGGCTAAACATAGACTCATTAGGTGGGTTCTTTTGTTACAAGTATTTGACTTGCGTATTACTAATAGGAAGGGAGCTGAGAATCCTGTAGCTGACAACTTGTCGAGGTTAGAAAATATTCCTGATGACCCACTACCTATTGATGATAGCTTTCCCGATGAACAATTCACTGTCGTAAATGGTTCTCGTAATACTCCTTGGTATGCAGACTATGCTAATTATATTGTTGCTAAATATATACCACCTAGTTTCACATACCAACAAAAGAAAAAGTTTTTCTTCGATTTAAGACATTACTTTTGGGTTGACCCGCATCTATATAAAGGAGTAGATGGTATTATTATACGTTATATACCTGAGCATGTACATGAACAAATCCTACGGAAGTGTCACTTCGAAGCATACAGAGGACACCATGCGGGAGATGGAACTGCACACAAGGTATTACAATCTGGTTTTTATTGGCCTACTGTTTTCAAAGATGCTCGTAAGTTTGTCTTATCTTGCGATGAATGTCAAAGAATTGGAAATATTGGTAGACACTAGGAAATACCTATGAATTATTCACTTGTTATTGAACCATTTGATGTTTGGGGATTTGATTATATGGGACATTTTCCTTCCTCTAATGGGTATACTCATATTTTAGTTGTTGTTGATTACATTACTAAGTGGGTAGAAGCTATTCCAACTAGTAGTGTTGATCATAAAACTTCCATTAAAATGCTTAAAGAATTTATTTTCCCAAGGTTTGGAGTCCCTTGATACTTAATGACTGATGGTGTTTCACACTTTATTCATGGTGCTTTCCGTAAATTGCTTGCTAAATATGATGTCAATCATAGAATTGCACCACCCTATCACCCTCAATCTAGTGGTCAAGTTGAATTGAGCAATAGGGAGATAAAATTAATTTTGCAAAAGACGGTCAATAGATCTAGAAATAATTGTTCCAAGAAACTTGATGATGCACTTTGGGCTTATAGAACTACTTATATAAGAATCCTATGGGTATGTCTCCAGATAAAATGGTTTATGGAAAAGCATGTCATTCACCTATTGAATTAGAACATAAAGCTTATTGGGCAATCAAAGAGATCAACTATGATTTTAAACTTGCCGGTGAAAAGAGGTTATTTGATATTAGCGCAGTTAATAAATGGAGAACCCAAGCCTATCAAAATTCTAAAATGTTTAAAGAAAAGGTCAAAAGATGGCACGATAAAAGAATACAAAAGAGGGAATTTAATGTAGGTGACCAAGTTTTTCTATACAATTCTCGTTTAAGATTTTTTGCGGGAAAACTTCTCTCCAAATGGGAAGGACCCTACATTATGGAAGAAGCTTATCAGTCTGGTGCTATCAAGATCAACAACGACGAAGGAACCAACCCGAGGGTAGTGAATGGACAAGTAATTAAGCATTATATCTCAAGTACGACTATAAATGTTGAGACTAATATTATTCAGTCCATAACACCGGAGGAGTACATAAAGGAAACTTTTCGAAATGCTCCAAAACCCTTAAAAGGAATAGGTATGTGATACGGTAAGTAAACCGACTCCAATGGTTCCATAAAATTAATGGCACTCGTTTTGGAATATTTAAAAAATAATAAAATAATAAGAAGTACAGAAAGCGCACGAGTAGGTGACAAGCCTGAGGGGCATGCCCTACCCTCTGGGCGCGCCTCCCGAGCTTGTGGAGCCCTCGTGCGCTGTATGGACTCCGTTTTCTCCCACATTACTTGTTTTGCACAGAAAAAATTCATTATATGAACTCCCGGAGGTTTTGACCACCGTATTGTGACAATATCCACTATTCTTGTTTGGAGCTATGTTTCTGGCAGATCTAAAAGTATGTCGTCACAAGATTCAGATGGAGAGAGCTATGTCTCCCACTATGTTGCAAATCCAAGGATCTTTGGGGATATATATCCCACCTGTGGTCTACAGATGAGGAGCAAGATGCCAACTCGGAGGAGGCGGAATATGCGGGCTCAGATGAATACGATGCCCCACTACCTCAACCAGGGGATATGCATATGGAGTTCAAGAAGTCGAGCCTTCCAAACACAGTGAACAAATCTAAGATCCAATTTATCCCATCTTGTTTTCTGCAAGAAAGCAAGGAGGCATTGTGTAAAAGGGTATTAAAGCTTGAGCAAGAAAATGATGATTCTGGGAAGGAAAATTTCATCCTCAAATGTAGGCTAGAGAAGAAGACTACTTCATCACCACCATCACCAAAGAAGGAGACTTGACTACACGGGTATGGGCACTCCCCTTGGCTTATGCCAAGCTTGAGGGAGGTGCCCAGGTATCGTATCACCATCACATCTTTATCATTATCATTTATCTTAGTTCGATCCTTTTGGTTAAATCGTGATCTAGTAGAATAAAAGTTTTTAGTATGATCTAGTCTTTAAGTTTTTGCTTCGTCATCTATCTATGTAATCGAGTATGAGAGTTATATAATAAAGATTAGTTTTGAGTTGAGTGTTTCTTTCTTATATTGATCTTAGAGATGAAAAACAATAAAGAAAAGAAAAGAGTATATAATAATCTTATGGAGAGTGATGAGTTCACATATAAGAAGTATAAGGCATGAAATTTGTTGAAGGTTGACAAACATAGTTTTGGTCATTGTTGCAATTAATGAGAAGTAATAAAGAAAGAGGGGTTTCAACTATAAATACACTATCTTGGACATCTTTTATGATTGTGAGCACTCATTAAAATATTATATGCTAATAAGTTGATGTTAGACAAGGAAGACAACATAATGAGTTATGTTTTCTTATATCCGAATAGAAGTTATATTGTCATGGATCCTCTAACGTGTGGAGCTTGCTATCCATCCCTTGCTAGCCAAAATTCTGCACCAAGTAGAGATACTACTGAAGGAAATATGCCCTAGAGGCAATAATAAAGTTATTATTTATTTCCTTATTTCATGATAAATGTTTATTATTCATGCTAGAATTGTATTAACCGGGAACTTAGTACATGTGTGAATACATAGACAAAACAAGGTGTCCCTAGTATGCCTCTACTTGACTAGCTCGTTAATCAAAGATGGTTAAGTTTCCTAACCATAGACATGTGTTGTCATTTGATGAACGGGATCACATCATTAGCAACATGATGTGATGGACATGACCCATCCGTTAGCTTAGCATTATGATCGTTACAGTTTCATTGCTACTGCTTTCTTCATGACTTATACATGTTCCCTCAGACTATGAGATTATGCGACTCCCAAATACCGGAGGAACACTTTGTGTGCTACCAAACGTCACAACGTAAAAGGGTGATTATAAAGGTGCTCTACAGGTGTTTCCAAAGGTGTTTGTTGGGTTGGCATAGATCGAGATTAAGATTTGTCACTCCGTGTTTCGGAGAGGTATCTCTAGGCCCTCTCGGTAATGCTCATCACTATAAGCCTTGCAAGCAATGTGACTAATGAGTTAGTTGTGGGATGTGTCATGGTTCTAAGTCTGACAGTAGAATGGGGGGTAGGTATGGAGAGGCAAGATCCTAGCTATGGAGTAGTTGTATACGCAAGGGATTTACGAGTTCAGGCCCTTCTCGGAGGAAGTAACAGCCCTACGTCTCGGAACCCGGAGGCGGTCGACTGGATTATGTGCGTATGAGTTACAGGGGTGTGAACCCTTTACACTGAGGAGGGGGTGGCTTATATAGAGTTTGCCAGACTCCTCCGGCCCTCAGTTATGCAGGGTTTAAAGTACATTAAGACAGGGAGTTACTGGTAACGCCCACATAAAGTGCCATGAAGACTATTAAAGCTACTTAATGACAGGCCATTGCGTGCTGAGTGACTTTAGGTCTCCTGGTTGTCGAGTGGTTAGCTTCATGGTCGAGTGGCTATCTTCATCGTCGAGTGTCCTTGAGTTCGTCGAGTGGAGTCCCTCTTGGTCGACTGGAAGGTAGCTTCTTCTAAGGATGTCCTTGGGTAGGGTATCCTAGGATAGGTTCATGACCCTACCCTAGGTACATGACTTCATCATTATCCCCCGAATGGATCGAGGTTTGAGTGAGGAAGGAGTTGATATATTTTTTTCCGACCTATTTCTCGTGTTCTGAGTATGTCATATTCTGGATCAATGACCTTTTTAGCGATGGCATCAACTTTTCTTTCAGTCGCCTTGATCCATTCTTTTCCTCTGTCGAGTGAACTTTTGAACCTGGTGAACTTCCAAGCGACGGATCGCAGGAAATCTACCGTCTGACAGGTTGATCTGCTGTTAGCAGATTTTGCGGGATCCAAATTTTGGGAAGCACGCGAAGCGGGGCAGACTGTGGTACTCGGATGAGATAAGGCGTAGACGCCTCGATTTCCGCAACGCCTTTTTCGCCACGTATCGCGTGCGCGCGACTGTTTCGGGATTTGACAGGTCCTCCCGGGCCTACTTGTCAGCTACTCGGAAGCGTCCCTATATAATGTGCCGGGCGAGGGTTTTTGAACAGTGCCTCCCCATTCCCCTTTCCGCCTTCTTCATCTCCGCCTACCGCGCCCACTTTTGCCTCCGCCCATCCACTCCTCGCGCGCTTCGCCGGCGACGATGGTGAAGGAGAAGACGGCGGCCTTGGAGCGAGCGAAGAAGGTGACGGCGACGGCGAAAGCGAAGGGAAGAGCCACCAGTCGGGGTGGATCTTCGTCGAGGTCTCGCCTGCCGCAAGGTTGGGTCCAAGGGGACTGGATCCGCTCGACCATCACCCAGGCGGATCTCAACGACCTGGCCAATGAGGGGTTAATCCCTCACGGGTCAGAAAGGCTTCCGGGGACCGAGTGGCAACCGCAGCCACTGGAGGGTGAGTGCGTTCTCCTAGCCACTCATGTAGATCATGGATTCTCTTTGTCGCCGAGTCTTTTCTTCCGGGGGTTTCTGAATTTCTTTGGGGAGCAACTCCACCATTTTACTCCCAATTCCATCGCCTACCTCGCCGCCTTTGTGTCTCTGTGCGAAAACTCCCTGGGTTGTCGACCGTGGGGTCTCTTCAAGCACATATTCACTTGTCGCTCTCAGACGGTGAAAAAGGCGAGTCCGGATGACGATAGGACTAAGGTAATCCAGATGTGCGGGGGTCTTGGAATCCAAATGAGGAGTAAGAGCGCTTTTCCGGCCATGACCCTTCCCAGTCGGTTAGAGGGTGGCAGTCGACCTGGTTCTACTGCCAAGACGAGTCGACGCCGGGGCAGTCGACTGGTCTCCCTCCGTTCTCCATGGACCGAGTGAACAAGCCGTCTTCTCTGAAGGTGCTTCCGGAGGAGAAGGCTCACGTAAAAATGTTGGTGGAGCATGTAGTCCAGCTCATTCGGAAAGGAGTGACTGGCATGGACCTTCTGGAGGTTTTCCTTCGACGGCGTATTCAACCGCTCCAATACCGAGGCCACCCGATGTGGCTGTACTGCGGCACCGAAGATACCACTCGGGTCCATCCAGAGGCGGTCGACAACACCATGCTGGAGAGGTGGATGGCTGCCATCACAGGGAATAAGGATAACCCTCGAGGGGCTAGGAGGATTCCACCACTCGACCATACCTACACACCGGACACGATATCACCACTTATCCTTGGTTGTAATCTTGCTTTATTCATTCTGCTTCACTGTAAATTGGTCGATTGACCTTTGTCTTGTTTTGTTGTCTGTCAGGCCACCACTGAGTTGTACTCAATGCCCAATGGAGCGCAAGCGCCGACTGAGGAGGAGGAAGGAAGTGGGGGTGAAAGCCAGGAGGAGTGGGATTCGGATGCTGATGACGATGATGAAGACGGTGACTCTGATGAGGAGGAAGAGGAGGAGGAGGAGGAGGAAGTTGCACCTCCTCGTTCGGAAAGACGCTCGAAGCTTGTCCATGATCCTGCAGCCGAGCGTGGTAAGGGGGTTTCGTCCGTCGCGCAGTCGACCAAGCGTCCTCGGACGACTTCTCCGGTGCCGACTGAAAAAGCTCCGAAGCAATCTCGAATGACGCCGTCGAAGCCGACGAAGGTCTTGCCGAAGATGAAGATGGTGATCCCCACTATCTCAGGGTAATAGTGTAGTTTGAGTTTCCTTGTTTCACATGAATTTATTCTTGGCTGATTCGTGAGTTGACCGATTGACTTCTGGAGCTGTAGTGCTGCTACTTCTGATACCTTGGCCAGGGCTGAGGATCACGAGATGGAAGATGCTGTCACTTCAAGACCTGGTATGACTTTTGTAGTTCTGTCTTCAGTCGGTTGGCTCTTTGTCTTTAATTTTGACTCTTTTCTGCAGCTCCATCTAACGTCGTTATTGACCTTCCCGACGATGATGACGAGGAACCATTGAGGCAGAGGAGGAACAGGAAAGCGTCTGCTGGCAAGGAGACTCAGGACGTGCCAGCACCCGAGACGTTGGTCGTAGAAGGGGACAACATCACTCGGCCTACCGTATCTTTTGCGGTGCCGTTGACGAGTGCTCGCCCTCCATCGTCGAGTGTTGCTCAGCCTTCACTTTTCTCGACCCACCATGTCCAAGAAGACCAAGCCAGTGCTGCTAAAGAAGCAATACGCCAGGCAGGGATCATGATGGAGCAAGTGAAGGCAATCCGAGACACCAGTCAGGCGGCTTATGACGCCAGTTCAGCTCTTCGGAGCAATGTTCAGGTCAGTCGGCCACCGCCTGTTCTGTTAGGATATGATATCTTAAAATCCTTCTTTCTAAAAATTTCAGTATCCGTCGTACACCCACTGGGTGTGTTGATTGACATTCCGGATTAGTGGGGGCACGCTGAGTGCACCCACTGGGTGTAGTCCCCAAGGCTATGGTCGACTGCTGGCAGTTGACCATAGTCTTTATGTCTTAAGTTTTTCCTTTATTCGATCAGGTCGAATAAATTGATAAATCGGTGGGGGCACGCTGAGTGCACCCACTGGGTGTAGTCCCCGAGACTGTGGTCGACTGCTGGCAGTCGACGACAGTCTGAAGATAACCTCTCTCTCTCTCTTTTTGCTACTTGTTGGTCAATTGATCGACTCTAACTGATAGAACTAGTGGGGGCATGCTGAGTGCACCCACTGGGTGTAGTCCCCGAGACTATGGTCGAATGTTTATATTCGGCTGTAGTCTTAGAAATGATATGATTTTTCCTTAGTCACTCGGAAGTGAACTGTCTTTGACATTTGTCGATTGGTTGTTCGCAGAAATCTTGCGAGCTTGTGGCTCGTTACACTGAGTTGGAGAAAAAGCAAATCCAGCTTGAGCTTGATCTAAAACTGGTCCAGGAGAACTTCACGAAGTCGAAGGAGGAAGCAAAAGGTATGTTGGGTGAGAACCTCTACGACTGCTTTTGACCTCTTGTCCCTTTCAGAGTCTAATCTCGCTATGACTTTGCAGACAAACTGAGGGATGCTCTGAAGAAGAAAGACCTTGACTTGGCTGAGATGCAGAAAGCGGCTTTAGAGAAGACCAAGCTCGCAGATGAGAAGCTGGCTTCAATCACCAAGCTTGAAGAGGAAAATACCAATCTGAAAGCTGCTCTTGATGCGGCCAACAAGGAGGTCAGTCGACTGAAGAGTGACAAGGCCGGCGAGTTGGTGGGAAAGAAGAATGATCTAGAGGCTTATCTGGGAGGACTCGCCAAAAAGCTATTCCTCATGCTTGAAGGTAATGTTTTGTATCAAACAGGCATTTTAACTATGATCTCTCCATCCGACTGCTGTCTTGACTCTGGGGTTGTGCTCGCAGAGTTCTGCCAGAACTTTGAAGAGGAAACTGGTCGACTGGAAACAAACCTGGATCCCATCAATTCTCCTGTGAAGGATGAAGTCGCCATGAATGTGTTTCGACTCGAATCTCGCGTTGCTGCCGTAGTGGACTATCTTGCAAGGCTGAAGGTCGCAACTTCCCGCATCGACACAACACTCTGGCCAACAGAGACACTTCAGAATGACCTCGAGTCTCTGATGACTCGACTGAACAAGGTTCCAAGTCGAGTGCAAGAATGGAAGAAGTCTTCTGCCAGATGCGGCGCGGATGTTGCTCTATCTCTGGTTCGTGTTCACTGCAAGGAGGCACGAGAGGACAAGCTGGCAGCCCTTAAGGTGGCTAATACCAAGAAGTATGATTTCTGATCTTTCATGGAGACCTTCATCGCCGCTGCCACTCGGATTGCAGACGGAATCGACCTGGATGAATTTGTTGCGCCTTCCAGCCCTCCGCAGGAGGGCTAAAAAACTTCTATGCTTGATACTTTAAATTTGCCTTGGTATGCCGAGTGAATTTTGTAACCGATAAACCTTAACGGGCTTAGCGCCTGAGCACTTTCGGTTCCGTTGGATGTTATCTGAACTTGGATTCGGCGTTAAATATGTTTGCATTCAGTTTGAGGTGTCTTTTGCAGGCTAGGGCGAAGCGCTTGTTGTAGTCGACTTGTTCCTCAACACACTTAGGCGAGCACTGGGCTGCAGCTAAGCCTCCGAGTGGGAGGTCTGCTCTTCACTCGGTAGGATTTTCAAAAACTTAGGCGAGCACAGGGCTGCAGCTAAGCCCCCGAGTGGGAGGTCTGCTCTCCACTCGGTAGGATTTTCAAAAACTTAGGCGAGCACCGGGCTGCAGCTAAGCCTCCGAGTGGGAGGTTTGCTCTCCACTCGATAGGATTTTCAAAAACTTAGGCGA
>NC_057804.1:638821951-638838697 GCF_018294505.1 Triticum aestivum | reverse complement strand
ACTTAGGCGAGCACTGGGCTGCAGCTAAGCCCCCGAGTGGGAGGTTTGCTCTCCGCTCGGTAGGATCTTCAAAAACTTAGGCGAGCACTGGGCTGCAGCTAAGCCCCCGAGTGGGAGGTCTGCTCTCCACTCGATAGGATTTTCAAGGCGTACCTCTGGAGAAGGAGGTAACAGTCGACATGTACCTCGTCCTCCTTGCAGAGCGTACGTTGTATTTGTGGCGTAGCTCAGAAGGAGAGGGTAGCAGTCGACCTGCACCTCGTCTTCCTTGCAGAGCGCATGTTGTATTTGTGGCGTAGCTCGGAAGGAGAGGGTAGCAGTCGACCTGCACCTCGTCCTCCTTGCAGAGCGCACATTGTATTTGTACTTAGGCGAGCGCAATGTTGCAGCTAAGCCTCCGAGTGGAAGGCTGACTTACCACTCAGTAGGATTTTGTTTAACTTAGGCGAGTACTTGGACTGCAGCTAAGCCTCCGAGTGGAAGGCTGGCTTACCACTCGGTAGGATTTTGTTTAACTTAGGCGAAACGGATTTCGCAGCTAAGCCCCCGAGTGGGAGGCTGGCTCACCACTCGGTTAGGATTTTTTTTACAGACTTAGGCGAATCGGATTCACAGCCAAGCCACCCACTGGGGGATTGCTTTATGTGGACAAAAGTAATGACAATCACTGGAAAAATTATAAAGCTCTTGTCTTTGATAAATAAACTACAAAAGTACTTTTATTACAATCCATCCGAGTGAATACTTAAGTATAAAAGGGGCGGAGAAGCTCCGCGTTCCAAGCTCGGGGCTCGTCGATCTGATGCTCGACATTGTAAAGACGGTATGCTCCATTGTGGAGAACTTTGGTGATGATGAAGGGGCCTTCCCAAGAAGGAGCAAGCTTGTGTGGTTTCTGCTGATCCACTCGGAGAACCAGATCTCCTTCCTGGAAGGCTCGACTCCTTACGTTTTTGGCGTGGAAGCGACGCGGGTCCTGTTGGTAAATGGTCGATCGGATCAAAGCCATCTCCCTTTCTTCCTCCAGAAGGTCGACCGCGTCCTGTCGGGCTTGTTCTGCTTCAGGCTCGGTGTAAAGTTCGACTCGAGGAGCGTTGTGAAGTAGGTCGCTTGGCAAGACCACTTCAGCTCCGTAGACCAAGAAGAACGGAGTTCTCCCAGTCGACCGGTTAGGCGTGGTCCTTAACCCCCAAAGCACAGACAGAAGCTCGTCGACCCATGCACCAGCCGCATGCTTGAGATCACGCATCAAACGGGGTTTCAACCCTTTGAGAATCAAGTCGTTGGCTCGTTCTGCCAGTCCATTCGACTGAGGATGACCGACTGAAGCATAGTGGACTCGTGTGCCTTGAGATGTGCAGAAAGCTCTGAATTCTTCGGAATCGAAGTTTGACCCGTTGTCAGTGATGATGTTGTGCGGGAGTCCATATCTGAATATCAATTCTCTGATGAAGCTGACAGCAGTACCGGCATCAAGGTTCTTGATGGGTTTGGCCTCAATCCACTTGGTGAACTTGTCGACTGCTACCAGCACATGGGTGAAACCGCTTCTGCCTGTTCTCAAAGGGCCAACCATATCCAACCCCCATACTGCGAAGGTCCAGACGAGTGGTATGGTCTTTAAAGCTGAGGCGGGCTTGTGTGACATATTGGAGTAAAATTGACATCCCTCACACTTGTCAACTATCTCCTTTGCCATTTTCATTCGCTCTCGGCCAGTAAAATCCGGCTCGCTATGCTTTGGCCACGATGGTCCGAGAGGACGCATCATGGCCACAGGTCCCCGAGTGGATGTCGTCAAGGATTATTCAACCTTCTTCTGGCGTTATGCATTTCTGATCAACTCCAGTCGCGCTTTCTCTGTACAGTTGTCCCCTTATCACGGTAAAGGCTTTAGATTGGCGGACGATCTGTCGAGCCTCTTCTTCGTCCTCTGGGAGCTCTTTCCTTAAGATATACGCGATATACGGTACTGTCCAATCAGGAGTGATCACCAATGCTTCCATGATCAGGTCGACCACCGCTGGAATTTCAACTTCAGTCGGATCCGTGACACTCTTAGGCTGCGGAGCTTCTTCGGTAGAAGGATCTTCTGTGACTGATGGAGTATGGATATGCTCCAAGAACACATCACTGGGAATGGCTTCTCTCTTGGACCCTATCTTCGCCAAATCATCAGCCGCTTGATTTTTCAGTCAGGGTATATGGTGGAGCTCTAACCCTTCGAATTTCTTTTCAAGCTTCCTCACTACATTGCAGTATCCAGTCATGGCTGGGCTTCTAACGTCCCACTCCTTCATCACCTGATTGACCACCAAATCTGAGTCACCATAAACCATAAGGCGATGGACGCCGAGTGAAATGGCCATGTGCAACCCATACAAAAGTGCTTCATATTCTGCTTCATTATTGGAGGAATCAAAGTGGATCTGGAGCACATATCTGAGCTTATCTCCTCAGGGGGAAACCAAAACCACCCCAGCACCGGAACCATTTAACATCTTAGAGCCATCAAAGAACATGGTCCAATGCTCCGAGTGAACTTGAGTCGGCTGCTGTTGTTCAATCCACTCGGCAAGGAAATCTGCTATAGCCTGGGACTTAATGGCTTTCTTTGCCTCAAATTTGATATCAAGGGGAAGGAGTTCAATCGCCCATTTATCCACTCGACCAGTTGCATCTCTGTTGTGCAGAATCTCTGACAGTGGTGCGTCGCTGACGACTGTAATGTCATGATCAGAGAAATAATGAGCAACCTTCTTCATGGTCATGTAGATCCCATATACGAGCTTCTGATAATGAGGATATCTTTGCTTCGATGGAGTCAAAACTTCAGAGAGATAATACACTGGGCGCTGAACTTTGAAGGTTTTCCCTTCTTCTTCCCGCTCGATCGTAAGTACTGTACTGACGACCTGTCCTGTGGCTGCAATGTAAAGCAACAGAGGCTCTTTGCTGATTGGAGCAGCAAGCACCGGCTGGGTGGAGAGCAGAGCTTTTAGCTCGGCAAACACTGCATCAGCTTCTGGAGTCCACTCGAACTTGTCCGCCTTCTTCATCAGTCGGTAAAGAGGTAATGCCTTTTCACCGAGGCGAGAGATGAATCGACTTAACGCGGCCAAGCATCCAGTAAGCTTCTGGACATCGTGCACACGCACAGGGCGTTTCATTCGGAGTATGGTGCCAACTTTTTCTGGGTTAGCATCGATTCCTCGTTCTGAAACGAGAAAACCGAGTAACTTTCCGCCAGGTACTCCGAATGTGCACTTTGATGGATTAAGCTTGATATCATACCTCCTGAGATTGGCAAATGTTTCAGCGAGGTCAGTCAACAGGTCGGAACCCTTTCGTGACTTGACCACGATATCATCCATGTACGCTTCCACATTCCGACTGATTTGGGTGAGTAAACACTTTTGAATCATCCTCATGAACGTGGCTCCGGCATTCTTGAGACCGAATGGCATGGTGATATAGCAGAAGCACCCGAATGGAGTGATGAAAGCTGTTTTGATCTCGTCAGGTCCATACAGACGGATCTGATGGTACCCGGAATAGGCGTCTAAAAAAGACAATCTCTCGCATCCCGCAGTCGAGTTGACAATTTGGTCGATGCGAGGGAGAGGAAAATGATCTTTCGGGCAGGCCTGATTGATATGTTTGAAATCAATGCACATGCGAAGTGAGTTGTCCTTCTTGGGGACCATGACGACATTGGCGAGCCACTCGGAGTGGTATATCTCTCGGATAAACTCTGCTGCAAGGAGTCGAGCCACCTCCTCGCCAATGGCTTTTTTCTTTTGAACGGCGGACCGTCAAAGATGTTCTTTGACAGGTTTTGCTTTTGAGTCAACTCTAAGGCGATGCTCAGCCAGCCCCCTGGGAACACCCGGCATGTCAGCTGGCTTCCATGCAAAGATGTCCCAGTTCTCACGGAGGAACTGGATGAGCGATTCTTCCTATTTAGAGTCGAGTGTTGTGGAAATATGGGTCGGAGCTGCGTTGGGGTCAGTCGGGTGAATATGAACGGGCTTCGTCTCCCCAGACGACTGGAACGCTGACTCTGTGGCGGGCTTCTTGGGCCGCAACAAATCACTTGGATCTGCATTTTTCTTGTATCCCTCCAGCTCTACCACTGTTATCTGGGCATCCGCAATCTTTGAGCCTTTCTGGAAACACTCTTCTGCCTTCTTCCGGTTGCCAGTGATAGTGATCACACCTTTGGGGCAAGGCATCTTTAATTTGAGGTACACATAACATGGTCGAGCCATGAACCGGGCATAAGCCGGTCTCCCCAAAATAGCGTGGTAAGCGCTCTGGAAATCCACGACTTCAAATGTCAGCTTCTCTTTGCGGAAATGCTTCGAGTCGCCGAACACTACATCTAGAGCTATTTGGCTGAGTGACTTAGCCTTCTTTCCAGGAATGACTCCATGAAAACTCATCTTGCTGGAGCTGAGCCTCGACATCGGAATGCCCATTCCCTTTAGCGTCTCTGCATACAGTATATTCAACCCACTGCCGCCATCCATCAGTACCTTAGTCAGTCGAGTGCCTTCGACGACTGGGTCGACCACCAAAGCTTGCCTCCCAGGGGTGGCTATGTGAGTCGGGTGATCGGACTGGTCAGACGTAATGGAGTTTGAGACCATCTCAGATAGCTTGGTGTCGCCGGAGCGACCATATTTACCTCACGGTTGATAACTTTCAATCGACTTTTGCTCTCCACATCAGCAAAAATCATCAGGGTGGAATTGACATGAGGATACCCTCCATCACTGTCGTGGTTCTAAGTCTGACAGTAGAATGGGGGGTAGGTATGGAGAGGCAAGATCCTAGCTATGGAGTAGTTGTATACACAAGGGATTTACGAGTTCAGGCCCTTCTCGGAGGAAGTAACAGCCCTACGTCTCGGAGCCCGGAGGCGGTCGACTGGATTATGTGCGTATGAGTTACAGGGGTGCAAACCCTTTACACTGAGGAGGGGGTGGCTTATATAGAGTTCGCCAGACTCCTCCGGCCCTCAGTTATGCAGGGTTTAAAGTACATTAAGACAGGGAGTTACTGGTAACGCCCACATAAAGTGCCATGAAGACTATTAAAGCTACTTAATGACAGGCCATTGCGTGCTGAGTGACTTTAGGTCTCCTGGTTGTCGAGTGGTTAGCTTCATGGTCGAGTGGCTATCTTCATCGTCGAGTGTCCTTGAGTTCGTCGAGCGGAGTCCCTCTTGGTCGACTGGAAGGTAGCTTCTTCTAAGGATGTCCTTGGGTAGGGTATCCTAGGATAGGTTCATGACCCTACCCTAGGTACATGACTTCATCAGGATAAACCATTACGAAACAAGTAAAGAGACTTGCCTAATGAGATTGAACTAGGTATTATGATACCGACGATTGAATCTTGGGCAAGTAACATACCGATGACAAAGGGAACAACGTATGTTGTTATGCGGTTTGACCGATAAAGATCTTCATAGAATATGTAGGAGCCAATATGAGCATCCAGGTTCCGCTATTGGTTATTGACCAGAGATGTGTCTCGTTCATGTCTACATAGTTCTCGAACCCGTAGGGTCCGCATGCTTAACGTTCGATGATGATATGTATTATGAGTTATGTGTTTTTGATGACCTAAGTTTGTTTGGAGTCCCGGATGAGATCACGGACGTGACGAGGAGTCTCAAAATGGTTGAGACATAAAGATTGATATATTGGATGGCTATATTCAGACACCAGAAGTGTTCCGGAAAGTTTCGGGTAAAACCGGAGTGCCGGAGGGGTTACCAGAACCCCCCGGGGAACTAACGGGCCACATTGGGCCTTGGTGGAGAGAGAGAGGGGCGACCAGGGCAGGCTGCGCACCCCCTCCCCCTTGGGTCCGAATTGGACTAGGGAAGGGGGGGCACCGCCCCCTTTCCTACTCCCTCTCCCTCTCCTTCCTTCCCCCTCTCCTGGGAGGTGGACTCCTACTAGGACTTGGAGTCCTAGTCGGACTCCTCTCTCCCAGGCGCGCCTCTAGGGGTTAGCCGGCCTCCCCCTTTCTCCTTTATATACGGGGGCAGGGGTGCACCCTAAAACACACAAGTTTCTCTCCCAACTGTGTGCGGTGCCCCCCCCCATAGTTACACACCTCAATCATACCATCGTAGTGCTTAGGCGAAGCCCTGCACTAGTAGCATCGTCATCACCGTCGCCACGCCATCGCGCTGACGGAACTCACCCTTGTCCTCAACTGGATCAAGAGCACGAGGGACGTCATCAAGCTGAACGTTTGCTGAACGCGGAGGTACCGTATGTTTGGTACTTGATCGGTTGGATCGCGAAGAAGTTCGACTACATCAACCATGTTATTGAAATGCTTCCGTTTCGGTCTACGAGGGTACATGGACACACTCTCCCCTCTCGTTGCTATGCATTGCCTAGATAGATCTTGCATGATCGTAGGATTTTTTTTTGAAATTATCGCATTCCCAACAATGGTATCAGATCCAGGTCTATGCGCAGATGTTTTATGCAAAAGTAGAACACAAAGAGTTGTGGGCGATAATATTCATATTGTTTACCACCAACGTCTTACTTTGATTCGACGGTATTGTTGGATGAAGCGGCCCTGACCGACATTACATGACCGCGTTCATGAGGCTGGTTCTACCGACGTGCTTTTGCACATAGGTGGCTGGCGGGTATCTGTTTCTCCAACTTTAGTTGAATCGAGTTTGACTACGGCCAGTCCTTCTTGAAGGTTAAAACAGCACACTTGACGAAAAATCGGTGTGGTTTTGATGCATAGGTAAGAATGGTTCTTGCTAGAAGCCCGTAGCAGCCACGTAAAAACTTGCAACAACAAAGTAGAGGACGACTAACTTGTTTTTGCAGGGCTTGCTGTGATGTGATATGGTCAAGACATGATGTGATATAAATTGTTGTATGAGATGATCATGTTTTGTAACAAAGTTATCGGCAACTGGCAGGAGCCATATATATATGGTTGTCGCTTTATTGTATGCAATGCAATCGCCATGTAATTGTTTTACTTTATCACTAAGCGGTAGTGATAGTCGTAGAAACAGTAGTTGGCGAGACGACAACGATGATACGATGGAGATCAAGGTGTTGCGCAGGTGACGATGGATATCATGACGATGCTTCGGTGATGGAGGTCATGAGCACAAGATGATGATGGCCATATCATGTCACATATTTTGATTGCATGTGATGTTTATCTTTTATGCATCTTATTTTGCTTAGTACGGTGGTAGCATTATAAGATGATCCCTTACTAAATTTCAAGTATAAGTGTTCTCCCTGAGTATGCACCGTTGCTACAGTTCGTCGTGCCGAGACACCACATGATGATCGGGTGTGATAAGCTCTACGTTCACATACAACGGGTGCAAGCTAGTTTTGCACACGCAGAATACTTGGGTTGAACTTGACGAGCCTAGCATATGCAGATATGGCCTCGGAACACTGAGACCGAAAGGTCGAACATGAATCATATAGTAGATATGATCAACATAGTCATGTTCACCATTGAAAACTACTCCATCTCACGTGATGATTGGACATGGTTTAGTTGATTTGGATCACGTGATCATTTAGATGACTAGAGGGATGTCTATCTAAGTGGGAGTTCTTAAGTAATATAATTAATTGAACTTTAATTTATCATGAACTTAGTCCTGATAGTATTTTGCAAATTATGTAGTAGATCAATAGCTCGTGTTGTAGCTTCCCTATGTTTTTCTTTTATATGTTCCTAGAGAAAACTAAGTTGAAAGATGATAGTAGCAATGATGCGGACTGGGTCCGTGATTTGAGGTTTATCCTCATTAATGCACACAAAAATTATGTACTTGATGCACCGCTAGGTGACAGACCTATTGCCGGAGCAAACGCAGATGTTATGAATGTTTGGCTAGCTCAATATGATGACTACTTGATAGTTTAGTCCACCATGCTTTACAGCTTAGAACCGGGACTTCAAAAACGTTTTGAACGCCACGGAGCATATGAGATGTTCCAAGAACTAAAATTGGTATTTCAGACTCATGCCCGTGTCGAGAGGTATGAGACCTCCGACAAATACTTCGCCTAAAAGATGGAGGAGAACTGCTCGGCTAGTGAGCGTGTACTCAGAATGTCTGGGTACTACAATCGCTTGAATCGAGTGGGAGTTAATCTTCCAGATAAGATAGTGATTGACAGAGTTCTCTAGTCACCATCACCAAGTTATTGGAACTTTGTGATGAACTATAGTATGCAAGGGATGACGAAAATGATTCCCGAGCTCTTCGTGATGCTAAAATCGACGAAGGTAGAAATCAAGAGAGAGCATCAAGTGTTGATGATTGACAAGACCACTAGTTTCAAGAAAAGGGCAAAGGAAAAGAAAGGGAACTTCTAGTAGAATGGCAAGCAAGTTGTCACTCCCGTGAAGAAGCCCAAAGCTAGACCTAAGCCCAAAACTAAGTGCTTCTATTGCAAAGAAAATGGTCACTGGAAGCGTAACTACCCCAAATATTTGGAGAATAAGAGGGATGGCAAAGTGAACAAAGGTATATTTGATATACAGGTTATTTATGTATACCTTGCTAGTGTTCATAGTAGCCCTTGGGTACTCGATACTTGTTCGGTTGCTAAGATTAGTAACTTGAAATAGGAGTTACAGAATAAAGAAAGACTAGTTGAGGGTGAAGTGACGACGTGTATTGAAAGTGGTTCCAAGATTGATATGATCATCGTCGCACACTCCTTATACTTTCGGGATTAGTGTTGAACCTAAATAAATTTTATTTGGTGTTTGCGTTGAGCATAAATATGATTAGATCATGTTTATTGCAATACGGTTATTCATTTAAGACACAGAATAATTATTATTCTATTTACATGAATAAAACCTTCTATGGTCATACACCCAATGTTGATGATTTATTGAATCTTGATCATAGTGATACACATATTCATTATATTGATGCCAAAAGATGCAAAGTTGATAATGATAGTGCAACATATTTGTGGTACTGCCGTTTAGGTCGTATTGGTGTAAAGCACATGAAGAAACTCCATGTTGATGGGCTTTTGGAATCACTTGAGTATGAATCATTTGATACTTGCGAACCGTGCCTTATGGGCAAGATGACTAAAACTCCATTCTCCGGAACAATGGAACAAGCTGATGACTCATTGGAAATAATACATACTGATGTATGTGGTCCGATGAGTGTTGAGGCTCGTGGCAGGTATCGTTATTTTCTAACATTTACAGATGATTTGAGCAGATATGGGTATATCTACTTAATGAAACACAAGTCTGAAACATTTGAAAAGTTCAAAGAATTTCAGAGTGAAGTAGAGAATCATTGTAACAAGAAAATAAATTCTACGTTCTGATCGTGGAGGTGAATATTTGAGTTACGAGTTTGGCCTTCATTTAAAACAATGTGGAATAGTTTCACAGCTCACGCCACCTGGAACACCACAGCGTAATGGTGTGTCCGAACATCGTAACCGCACTATATTAGATATGGTGTGATCTATGATGTCTCTTACCGATTTACCACTATCGTTTTGGGATTATGCATTAGAGAAAACTGCATTCACGTTAAACAGGGC
This sequence comes from Triticum aestivum, assembly GCF_018294505.1. NCBI lineage: Eukaryota > Viridiplantae > Streptophyta > Magnoliopsida > Poales > Poaceae > Triticum > Triticum aestivum. The sequence goes on along the minus strand of NC_057804.1, from coordinate 638,829,080 downwards.
ACCATCAAAATCCATTGAGACAATGCCTTATGAACTATGGTTTGGCAAGAAACCAAAGTTGTCGTTTCTTCAAGTTTGGGGCTGCGATGCTTATATGGAAAAGCTTCAACCTGATAAGATCGAACCCAAATCGAAGAAATGCGTCTTCATAGGATACCCAAAGGAAACTGTTGGGTACACCTTCTATCACAAATCCGAAGGCAAGATCGTTGCTAAGAATGGATGCTTTCTAGAGAAGGAGTTTCTCTCGAAAGAAGTGAGTGGGAGGAAAGTACAGCTTGATGAGGTAACTGTACCTTCTCCTGAATTAGAAAGTAGTTCATCACAGAAATCAGTTCCACTGATTCCTACACCAATTTATGAGGAAGCTAATGATGATGATCATGAAACTTCAGATCAAGTTACTACAGAACCTCGTAGGTCTTCCAGAGTACGGTCCGCACCAGAGTGGTATGGTATTCCTGTTCTAGAAGTCATGTTACTAGACCATGATGAACCTATGAACTATGAGGAAGCGATGATGAGCCCAGATTCCGCAAAATGTCTTGATGCCATGAAATCTGAGATGGGATCCATGTATGAGAACAAAGTGTGGACTTTGGTGGATTTGCCCGATGATCGGCAAGCCATAGAAAATAAATGGATCTTGAAAGAGGAAGATAGATGCTGCTAGTAGTGTTACTATCTACAAAGCTTGACTTGTCGCAAAAGGTTTTCAACAAGTTCAAGGTGTTGACTACAATGAGATTTTCTCAACTATAGCGATGCTTAAATCCGTCTGAATCATGCTAGCAGTTGCCATATTTTATGAAATCTGGCAGATGGATGTCAAAACTGCATTCCTAAATGGATTTCTGGAAGAGTTGTATATGATGCAACCAGAAGGTTTTGTCGATCCAAAGGGTGCTAACAAAGTGCACAAGCTCCAGCGATCCATTTATGGACTGGTGCAAGCCTCTCAGAGTTGGAATAAACGCTTTGATAGTGTGATCAAATCATATGGTTTTATACAGACTTTTGGAGAAACTTATATTTACAAGAAAGTGAGTGGGAGCTTTGTAGCATTTCTAATATTATATGTGGATGACATATTGTTGATTGGAAATGATATAGAATTTCTGGATAGCATAAAGGGATACTTGAATAAGAGTTTTTCAAAGAAAGACCTCAGTGAAGCTGCTTACATATTGGGCATCAAGATCTATAAATATAGATCAAGACGCTTGATAAGATTTTTCAATGAGTATATACCTTGACAAGTTTTTGAAAGAGCTCAAAATGTATCAGTCAAAGAAGGAGTTCTTGTTTGTATTACAAGGTGTAAAATTGAGTAAGACTCAAAGCCCGACCACGGCAGAAGATGGAAAGAGAATGAAAGTCATTCCATATGCTTCAGACATAGGTTCTAGAAAGTACGCTATGCTATGTACCAGACCTATTGTGTACCTTGCCATGAGTTTAGCAAGGGGGTACAATAGTGATCTATAAGTAGATCACTGGACAGCGGTCAAAATTATCCTTAGTGAGGACTAAGGAAATGTTTCTCGGTTATGGGGGTGATAAAGAGTTCGTCATAAAGAGTTACGTCGATGTAAGCTTTTACACCGATCCAGATGACTCTAAGTCTCAATCTGGATACATATTGAAAGTGCGAGCAATTATCTAGAGTAGCTCCGTGCAGAGCATTGTATACATAGAATATTTACAAAATACATACGACTCTGAATGTGAGAGACCCGTTGACTAAACTTATCTCATGAGCAAAACATGATCACACCATAGTACTCTTTGGGTGTTAATAACATAGCAATGTGAACTAGATTATTGCCTCTAGTAAACCCTTTGGGTTTTGGTCACATGACGATGTGAACTATGGGTGTTAATCACATACAGATGTGAACTATTGGTGTTAAATCACATGGTGATGAGAACTAGATTATTGACTCTAGTGCAAGTGGGAGACTGAAGGAAATATGCCCTAGAAGTTATTATTTTTTCCTTATTTCATGATAAATGTTTATTATTCATGCTAGAATTGTATTAACCGGAAACTTAGTACATGTGTGAATACATAGACAAAACAAAGTGTCCCTAGTATGCCTCTATTTGACTAGCTCGTTAATCAAAGATGGTTAAGTTTACTAACCATAGACATGTGTTGTCATTTGATGAACATGATCACATCATTAGCAGCATGATGTGATGGACATGACCCATCCGTTAGCTTAGCATTATGATCATTACAGTTTCATTGCTACTGCTTTCTTCATGACTTATACATGTTACTCAGACTATGATATTATGCAACTCCCGAATATCGGAGGAACACTTTGTGTACTACCAAACGACACAACATAAATGGGTGATTATAAAGGTGCTCTATAGGTGTCTCCGAAGGTGCTTATTGGGTTGGCATACATCGAGATTAGGATTTGTCAATCCGTGTTTCGGGGAGGTGTCTCTAGGCCCTCTCGGTAATGCTCATCACTATAAGCCTTGCAAGCAATGTGACTAATGAGTTAGTTGCGGGATGAAGTATTACGGAATGAGTAAAGAGACTTGCCGGTAACGAGATAGAACTAGGTATGATGATACCGACGATCGAATCTCGGGCAAGTAACATAGCAATGACAAAGGGAGCAACGTATGTTGTTATGCGGTTTGACCGATAAAGATCTTCGTAGAATATGTAGGAGCCAATATGAGCATCCAGGTTCCGCTATTGGTTATTTACCAGAGATGTGTCTCAGTCATGTCTACATAGTTCTCGAACTCGTAGGGTCCGCACGCTTAACATTCGATAAACATATGTATTATGAGTTATCTGTTTTTGATGACCGAAGTTTGTTCGGAGTCCCAAATGATATCAGGACGTGACGAGGAGTCTCGAAATGGCCGAGACATAGAGATTGATATATTGGACGGCTATATTCGGACACCGGAAGTGTTCCGGAAAGTTTCGGGTAAAACCGGAGTGCCGGAGGGGTTACCGGAGCCCCCCGGGAAACTAATGGGCCACCTTGGGCCTTGGTGGAGAGAGGGAGGGGCGACCAGGGCAGGCCGCGTGCCTCCTCCCCCTTGGGTATGAATTGGACTAGGGAAGGGGGGCGGTGCCCCCTTTCCTACTCCCTCTCCCTTTCCTTCCTTCCCCCTCTCCCGGGAGGTGGACTCCTACTAGGACATGGAGTACTAGTAGGACTCCTCTCTCCCAGGCGCGCCTCTAGGGGGCGGCCGGCCTCCCCCTTGCTCCTTTATATACGGGGGCAGGGGGCACCCTAGAACACACAAGTTTCTCTCCCAACCGTGTACGGTGCCCCGTCCACAGTTACACACCTCAATCATACCATCGTAGTGCTTAGGCAAAGCCCTGTGCCGGTAGCATCATCATCATCATCACCACACCATCGTGCCGATGTAACTCACCCTCGTCCTCAATTAGATCAAGAGCATGAGGGACATCATCAAGCTGAAACGTGTGCTGAACGCGGAGGTACCGTATGTTTGGTACTTGATCTATTGGATCAGGAAGAAGTTCGACTACAACAACCGCGTTATTGAAATGCTTCCACTTTCGGTCTACGAGGGTACGTGGACATACTCTCCCCTCTCGTTGCTATGCATCACCTAGATAGATCTTGCGTGATCTTAGGATTTTTTTTTGAAATTATCACGTTCCCCAACAACTACTTGTTCATCCAGAATCTTTAAACCCAATTTTGTTATAAGAGTCCACTATACCTACCTATGAATTGAGTAAGATCCTTCAAGTAAGTTATCATCGGTGCAAAGCAATAAAATTGCTCTCTAAATATGTATGATCTTTTAGTGTGAGGAAAATAAGCTTTGTACGAACTTGTGATTGGAAAGAAATAAAAGCGACGGACTGCATAATAAAGGTCGCTATCGCAAGTGGTAATAAAAAGCGCATGACAACCTCTGCTTCCCTCGAAGAGCCTATCTTTTATTTTAAATACCGACTTTTATGCAAGAGTCATGGTGATCTTCACTATTGCTTTTATTTTTTTCTTTTTGTCAAGCATCATGTGTTGGGGAAAGATCTAGGCACACATATCCAGTCGTATGTAGGTGATCATGAGTTATTATTGTTGACATTACCCTTGAGGTAAATGGTTGGGAGGAGATATGTTTGACTGAAGCTTTGATCTCATAAGTATCGCATGAGTATTAGCAATTGTGAAAGACAAAATGATGGTTGAGTATGTGAACTTGCTAAATAAAAGTTCTTACATAGACTCTTTCTGACATTATGACAAATTGCAATTGGATCAATGACTGAGATCATAGTTTGTTAGTTTTCAATGAATATTATGGTTCATACTTTATCTTGTGAACGAATTATCACTTTAGCATGATAAGTTATATGACAATTTATTGTTGTTCTAATGATGATCATGATGCCCTCATGTCTGTATTTTGTTTTATCGACACCTCTGTCTCTAAAGATGTGGTCATGATTATCGATTTCGGTTTTCGCTTGAGGACAAGCAAGGTCTTAGCTTGGGGGAGATGATACGTCCATTTTGCATCATGTTTTTATCTTGATATTTATTGCATTATGGACTATTATTACACTTTATGATGCAATTCTTATACATTGTCTCTCTTATTTTGCAAGATTCACATGAAGAGGGAGAACGCTGGCTGGTAGAATTCTGGACCGGAAATGAGCAAATCTGAGATCCCTATTCTGCATAAATCTAAATGTCCTGAAACTTTATGGAGAATTATTTTGGAATATATAAAAATATTGGGCGAAGAAATACCAGGAGGGAACCCACCAGGTGGCCACAAGCATGGGGGCGCACCCTAATCTTGTGGGCCCCCTAGCCAGCCTCCGATGCCCATCTTATGCTATATGAAGTGTTTTGACCTAGAAAAAATAGAGGGAGGACTTTTAGGATGAAGCGCCGTCGTCTCGAGGCGGAACCTAGGCAGAAGCAATCTAAGTCTCTGGTGGAGAGATTCCACCGGGGAAACTTCCCTCCGGGAGGGGGAAATAAAAGTCATCGTCATCACTAACGATCCTCTCATCGTGGGAGGACTAATCTTCATCAACATCTTCACCAGCACCAACTCATATCAAACCCCAGTTCATCTCTTGTATCAATCTTTGTCTCAAAACCTTAGATTGGTACCTGTGGGTTGCTAGTAGTGTTGATTACTCTTTGTAGTTGATGCTAGTTGGTTTATTTGGTGGAAGATCATATGTTTAGATCCTTAATGATATTCAATACCCCTCTGATCATGAACATGAACATGCTTTGTGAGTAGTTACTTTTGTTCCTAATGACATGAGAGAAGTCTTGTTATAAGTAATCATGTGAATTTGGTATCCATTCGATATTTTGATGAGATGTATGTTGTCTCTCCTCTAGTGGTGTTATGTGAACGTCGACTACATGACACTTCACATGATTTGGGCCTAGGGGAAGGCATTGGGAAGTAGCAAGTAGATGATGGATTGCTAGAGTGACAGAAACTTAAACCTAGTTTATGTGTTGCTTCATAAGGGGCTGATTTGGATCCACATAATGCTATGGTTAGATTTATCTTAATTCTTGTTTCGTAGTTGCGGATGCTTGCGAGAGGGGTTAATCATAAGTGGGAGGCTTGTCCAAGTAAGGACAGCACCCAAGGACCGGTCCACCCACAGATTAAATTACCAAATTAGCAAACGTGAATCATACGAGCATGATGAAAACTAACTTGATGATAATTCCCATGTGTCCTCGGGAGTGCTTTGTTTTATATAAGAGTTTGTCCAGACTTGTCCTTTGCTACAAAAAGGATTGGGCCACCTTGCTACACTTTTGTTACACTTGTTACTTGTTACCCGTTACGAATTATTTTGGTACCAAACTATTTATTACCGATAATTTTGGTGCTTGCAGAGAATACCTTGCTGAAAACTGTTTGTCATTTCCTTTTTCTCCTCGTTGGGTTCGACACTCTTACTTATCGGAAGGACTACGATTGATCCCCTATACTTGCAGGTCATCAGTCATGTGGCTGCAGGTGGTGTAGTGACGGGTGGCTCTGGCCTGTTTTGACGTTGCCCAGATCTGGTGTGGATGAGTTGGCCCTCGTTGCGGTGGTGACCGGGGCTCCTCTTGGTGATGCAGGCGAGTTAGCGACTTTCGAGTGAAAACTTCATGCTATCTAACACCGGCGGCGGCCGTGGTGTCGCTTGCTTCTTGAAGGCGTCGACTTAGGTGATGTCCCTGGGCTAGGGCTCCGGGTGAAAATCTTTGTTTGTTTGCTCGGACTTGGCAACGGCACACTTCGCCCCGTCACACTCTTGGGGGTGTTGTCATGGAGTCCAGGTGTCGTCGGCCGGGCTGCAGCTACGTGTTAGGCTCCGTCTAGGCTTCATGTTATATCTTTTGATTTGATTTATAAAAGGGTCTTTCCACCACATTGTATCATTTGGCGGTGTGCTCTATTGTATTTCTCTATATATAAAACATGGCAAAAAACCTGTTTTGAGAGAAGTGAACTCGGTCGTTTTAACCTATCAAAGCTTCATTGTGACCTCCAAAAACAAAGACAATAGACTACTCGTTTGTAGTTTTTGTTTCTTTTTTGCTAGAAAACTTCCAATCTATTCATCAACTGTCATTATAGTACAAAGAACACCAGAAATAATAAATATTACATCAAATCCATAGACCATCTAGCAATGACTACAAGTACTGGAGCGAGCCGAAGGTGCGCCATCGTCATCGCCCCTCCTTCGTCGGAGCTGGGGAAAACTTGTTGTAGCAGACAGTCGAAAAGTAGTCGTGCTAAAGCCTCGCAGGACTAGCGCACCAGAACAACATCCGCCGCTAATGAAGAGAAACATAGACCGGAAGAATCGAACCTATAGACACACGAACGTAAATGCACCAAGACCGGATACATGGAGATCCATCGAAGACCAACACCGATCGAATCCCATGAGAACCGCCAGACACACACCTCCACACTCCTTTCAATGACGTAATTGTCTCGCCTTTCTAACCATGACCTAATTTCAACTAGAAGGAGCCGTCATTGTCTCGCCTTTCTGAGCATGACATAAACCCTAAAAAAAATCTAAAAACTGAGCAGTAGTCTTTCCACCGGT
>NC_057804.1:638785776-638821941 GCF_018294505.1 Triticum aestivum | reverse complement strand
GTCGTGGGAAGTCCTAGTTTTTCATCAGGACAAAAAGGATTTTAATTTTTAATTGCCAATTAGTTCAAATTATTTGCCAAATGATTAATCGGGTCGTGCAAACAGTAGTTTAGGCGTAGCTAATGGGTCAAGCGAGCTATCAAGTTCGAGTCAGTAGGCCAGCCGTCGGTCAGCAGCGAGAGGCTAATTAGACCTGGCCTACACCCCCATTAATCGATCAGCAAGACCAACAACCGGGTTATCAACCGAATCATCTACATCGATCGTCCCGGCCGGCCGGGCATTATAAACGTGTGGGACTTCAATTAAGGTCGCTTGACCGCAACCGTACGCCGGTCGACCTGTGTGGTCCTCGGCCGCCTCTCACCGTCGCGCGCACGCTCAGCTTGGTGCATGGCGCCATGGCCGCGGCCGGCCCCATCTTCTCGCGGCCGACCGGACCGAATGGGCATCCGCCAAGGTGGCCAAAAATACAACCCGGTACCCGCGCATCCACTTGATCCACCGGTGACCACACTAAACCCACCCACTGATTAATTAGCTGCTAACTAGCTTGCTAGCTAGCCAGAGCCGGTTAACCGGGCCCCGGCCGCCGGCCACCAGCCACCGCCGTAGAAAATGATCGGAGCTGAGCAGTGGTCCCGAAAGGATTGGGAGACCCCAGAATCGCCTGGGGAACCAAAATTTTGCGCAGAGAGCCAAATTTCAGGATTCCGTGGAGGTGGAGGACTCACTTAGCTAGTTTTACAAAAAAGTTAAGAGCAATTTTAACATGCTCCCTCTCACTGCTATGTTTGACCAAGTTTATAGAGAAATATATCAACGTCTATAAAATCAAATAAATAAAATTTGAATTTATTTTGAAATATTTAGCTATCTCAAATTTGGATATTTATTTCATGACGAATCTAAGATACTGATTTGGTATTGTAATTATTGATATTTTGCTCTATAAACTTGGTCAAACATAGAGAAATTTGATTTTTCTGAAAAGTAATACACCTTACATTTGGAAACGAAGTATCATTTTACAGAAGGAAAAGGCCTGAACCATTCTCTATTCCTTCCCGAGAAGTCATTTATTCATTTTCCACCTTGTAAACGAGCGTATAATGATGCAAGAGTAAGGTGGGCCTCTACAGAAATTTAAGCAGGGCAAATTTATGCAATTAAGGAGGAAATAACATAGTATTGGTGTATGGGTTTTGGGCCAAGTAAACCCAGATGAAGGGTGTATCCGTTATATGTTTGCATTTTCTTTGAAGCTCCAATTGGTTCTTGTGAAGGAAAAGGCAGAGGCAACTCCGGGCAGTGTCGCCGGAGACAAGATTGGACCGAGACGAGGGTGCAACGGGCTACAGACGCGGATAGGTAGAAGGTTTGCAACGCGGAGGGTAGGGCACCAACGTCGGAGATGAAAATTGTGCTCCGTAGGGATAGAAGGGATGTGTAGAAGCGGCAGTAGTGCCGGAGATGATGATGGTTGGGTCATACCGAGGTGATGGAGTAGCCCTGTGGCAACTAGCAATAGAGGGCAGTTCATATCTGCGGATGGCATGGAGGCTAACAAGTTAGGATCCGCGGATGATAAGAATATGATGATTATGGGCCGTTGAATGAAAAAAAAATATGAAAAGGCAGCAGAGAACTTGTTAAAAGTAGAAGGTCCCCTTTGCTTCGTTGTTAAAAGTAAACATGATCATTGATGTTCTATTATGTTTTATTGATCACCGGGAGAATAGATTAGCTCTACATTGTCACAAAATCAAATAATATACTAGTAGATTCTATCCTCACAAAGAACAGTTCACGCAAAAACCAACACCATATCATACAAAAAGTGCACCCCTGAAATGCTGCTGCCATGCTAGCTGGTCGACGGATCAATAGAAAACAGAAGTTGACAATCATGGCAGTAGCACGCGTAAGGAAACGGAGCTACGCCGCCCTACCAGACGCCACATATTAAAGTTATTACAGAAACCCTAAACAGCAGGCAGCATATATGTCATTATCCGTCTGTTAAGATATGACGACGACAAAGCTACAGAGAACCCGGCCCACGGCCATGGACCATACCGTGTTGTCTAGTCCATACACAAACAGCTGCCAGACGCCCGGCTAACTAATGCCATCGATTAATCCTCCGTCCGCCGCTAATCAGATACGATTGCCTGGTTAGCGTCGCTGATCTCGCTGCTAATGTGGGTGCTTAAGCGCTAAGCGGCACTGGAAGCAACAGTGTAAACCTAAACCCAATAATGGGGGAGACGACCAACAGCAGCCGGCCGGCAGAAGAAGCGGGCCGGCCATTCCCGACGCCAACCGCAAGGTTGGTAGAGAGAGGCCAACCGATACTCCCAAACACTACCAAAAGTATTTCCTTCCTTTTTCTTGAAACCAACTCCTAACCCTAATTATGCACGTACCAAATTAGAGGGAGACCAGGATTAAATAATTGATTAAGCAGCTTATTTTAGATGGGTGCATGGATTCTATGCGTGATTGCAACTTCAATCGGTATTCAAATTAACAATAAGAGATTGCTTGGTACTCCTCTTCGGGGGAAAAGGGGATTTTGTTGTCTTGGAGGTTGGAGGCCAGCAGGTGTGATGCTTTGTCTATGTCAAAATGATACATTATGTGTGAAAAAGGAATTAACTAAAAAAAAATCTTGTGAAGGAGAGGGAAAACCCCTCTACGTCGATGGATGCACACAACCATAATAATAGGGCAAAACTGAGGTGCATTAATTGATCAGGTCATTTTAGATGGGTGCATAGATTCTACGCATGATTGTAACTTCAACTGATATGTTCAAACAAAGGGATTGCTTCCGTATTCGTCTTCTGGGGAAAGGCGGTTTGTGATATAACCCTTCTAGGTCAGTAGGTATGATGATGTTTTGCCCATGTCAAAATGATATTCTTTTTGACAAAAAGCAAATTGGCTAATCTTTTTTTCACTGAAATGCATGAGAAGGCAAACCCTAGCCTCTACATCATGTGATGTACATAGCCATAATAGTGCGAAGTAAAGTTGATAGAGAAAGATAAAGTAAATGGGAGCCACAACTACACAAGGTTACAATAACCACAATAGGGATTACATGCTACAATTAATTCCTCATAAATCCTATTATTAGACCGACATTCAAACTGGTTGTAGTTCGAGCTACCATCTCCAAGTGGTTGCATATGGAAACTAAAGAATTTCACACTCCACGCTCCATACTGAGTTAACTAATCATTTCTGGGCTATATTCTTGTCTATTAACTTGTAATTTCGGTCTATATTTCAACGGTTGAAGGACAAGGAGAAGTGGATTGTTGTTCTTGGCGCTTTAAGTGATTGCCAAATATTTATGTTCTAACATGGATGGAAGTTTATTTGTGTAAAAATATATGATGTAATGCTTGAGGCCAGTGGATCGATGTGCTATCACTCACTTTTTGGTGCCAAGTGGCACGAACTTGTTAGCCTTGTGATTACTTTGGGTTATGTTGATTATTTCGATGCAGAGCCATGAAGAAACAAAGTTGTCACTATTTGACTTAGAATTTTGAAGTTAAGAGGGTGATAGTTTAAAAGAGGCGCTACATATGCAACATGCATGGCACTTCCATAGTGTGCCGAGCCACACTCCTCATTCGCTCTTCGCTACGGAGGCCACATATGCCAGTGGCAAGCCCCCTGAGGGCAGAATTCCCTTATAATTAAAGGAGCATGTAACACACCACTTTTAGTACTACATCGGCTATATATTGAGTTACACTCTCATATACCTCACTTTAGCTCCAAACATAGTAACACCTAATTTTTATTTTCTCTGTTATCGAAATATAATGTTCAGACGTGTCCGCATACTCCATTGCACAATTTAATTTTGGCAATTGTTTAATATGAATATTAGTAAACAATTAAAATTTAACACTATGAAATTATGAAATGTCTTCTCAAATATATCGAGTTTAAAAGCGTCATCAGTGTTTACTCCCAAATGGGTCGATATTTTCTTGGTCACTGCTGATGGGTCAAATGTGTCGTATTTTTTAACTATTTAAAGCCGTCTCAAAGTCAAAGTTAAGCTGTAAAAGTGGATTACACTCTTGATACTGTTTCATCAAATTTAGTAATCTTCTTTTACCTCGGTGGTTAGATATTTTTACTGCATGCTTTCTAGAACGTTGTTTACATCACCACCAGTAGGTGGTACTAGAGTGGTAATTGTCTGTATTCCATATATAGTCTAAAGTAAAGTTGGGTGTCTACATACACCATGCTGGAGTATGCTTCAAGCAAAACGGTTGAAAAAACAAATGGACACATGATCCATGCTGACCGATAGATGCAATTAAGTTGCTACTTGAGGTAGTTCTTGGGGTGTGGGTTCTGCCCCCTTGGAACACAAGGTAGAGACCACAATATGGTGCAATTTGGTAGGCGCCTTTCTTTATTCCAAACCCTCACCCTCCTTCCCCACCTTCTATCCCATCTCTCTTACCAGCCTTATCATGACCCTCCCTTTTCCCCTACCCTCCTCTCTCATACCTTAAACCCCAAACTCTCTCTCTCTCTCTCTCTCTCTCTCTCATCGTGCCATAATAGAGTATAAATTTATTGGTGTCCTTGCATGCTAGTTTAGCTAGGAGGTGATACGGGCGGGCGGGCTCACTTTCTTGTGCGGTTACCGCCACCTTAGGAAGCCTCGAAAAGACCCCTCACCATCTCCTTTGTGTCCTTGCTAACCAACTCTCCTCATTAAATCCCCCTCTCCTCCCTCCTCTCCGTGTACAGCTGCTGCTAGCTAGCTTAATTGGCGCGCTTGTTAGCTCTCCGCTAGCTACCTGCTGCCGCTTATACATACCCGACGCCACCGTCACACGCGCACGCATACACCTACCGGCCCAAGAAAAGCTCCTCTGGCCCTCCTCTATCTAGCCGGCGAACAGGAGATCGATCGATCGGCGCATGCAAGGCGTCGGTGACCAGGGAGGAGGCATGGAGATGAGCTTCGGGGGCGGGGGCGGGGGCGGCGGGGAGTGCTCCTCGTCGTCCGCGGCGGCGGTGGCGGTCGCGGCCGCGTCGGCAGCCGAGGCGGAGGAGCGGCAGCTGCTCAAGGGGGAGATGGCGGTGCACCCGCTGTGCGAGCAGCTGGTGGCGGCGCACGTCGGGTGCCTGCGCGTGGCCACCCCCATCGACCACCTCCCGCTCATCGACGCGCAGCTCGCGCAGTCCAGCGGCCTCCTCCACTCCTACGCCGCCCACCACCGCCCCTTCCTCTCCCCGCACGACAAGCAGGAGCTCGACTCCTTCCTCGTACGCGCTACCTACCTACCACTTCTTCAGCCATGGATCGCGTCGTGTTCATCTTCATGTGCGTGCATGCACGTCGTCGTTGACGCTGGGTGTTGTGTCTGTGTTTGTGCAGGCGCAGTACCTGATGCTGCTGTGCTCGTTCAGGGAGCAGCTGCAGCAGCACGTCCGGGTGCACGCCGTGGAGGCCGTCATGGCGTGCCGGGAGATCGAGCAGTCCCTGCAGGACCTAACTGGTAAAAAGGATTCTCTTCTCTACCTACCTGGAAATTTCATTTCTATGTACAGCATCCATGTCTGTATTATATTCCTATCTTTCCGTTTCTGTTTCACTTTTGGACTAAAAAGAAAGTGCTATCATCAGGTCATGCTTTTTGTGCAATATTATACATCCTTTGCTTGTTAGTTAGTGAATTTAGTATCTAGTTGTTGTCATGTCTCAAAGGTAAAAGGAAAACTGTAGTTGTTGTCATGTCCTCTTCACGTCGAAAATCTCAAAGCTGTTTATGCCTTTCCTTCTAAGACTTCCCCTCTTCAGGTGCGTCGGTTGAGCATGTACCAAACATAAACAAACTTTAATTAAAAAAACATAAACAAACTTTATGATACCCTGCATATGTATATCACTATGAAATAAGGAGATGCAGGTGAGGGACTGGGTTGCACCCTAGTAAGACGGAGGCCCGAGTGGAGAAGCCCAGCAGCCTGGCCGACGCCCTAACAAATTTGAAATTCCTCTCCATTGAGCCGAGTGATTTTTCAGATACAGAATGGCACAAGCCTTGTGCTTAGGCATGCTAGGTAAAGTTAACAAGATGGACATCATTGAAGTATGATGTTCGAGCCCTACTCCCTAGAGCTACCGAGTCACCCGTAGTCCTGCGGTTCTACCCGCCTAATCTTCTTCACCGCCCCTCCCCGTCTACCGTCAGCAAGCCTCTTATACCTCATTTGGCCATTAAATCCTCCTCCATGAACCACCAATTATCTTTTCCTAACCCTGATCAGATGATCCATTCTAATCTCGATCGGTGTTCATACCCGTCCAACTACCGATTAACACCGGTGGTGCCAGTCTCACGTCAAGATCCCCCGTCCCACTTCTTCCTCCCCCTTCTTTCTCCTATCTAGAGAATCACTTCCTCCTCCTCCTTCCAAGCCAACAGTGAGTCTCTATGATCAGGGAGCAAAATTACACCAAATAGATTTTTTATAAGAGGATAACCAAGGGTCATGGTATCTGTGGATAATATTGGTAGATGAAATCTAGTAACTGGTTTAAAAAGATTTAACTAAATATTGAACTTATAACATGGAAGGCTTCAGTAACAATGTGAAATTTTCTCTTGGCAACCCTCGCTCATGCTCCTCGATAGGTAAGAAGGGGCAATATTGTTCATATCATTTAAACATAATCCCAAGTGAGGTCTTTTTTTATTCCGGATTTTTTTTTGCTAGGGACCGAAATAACCGGTTTCTTGAAATATCTAAAAAATTCAGGGGAAAAACAGATATCTTTGCCCAAAAGCATTTGAAAATTTTCAAATTTTGATCGAATTTTGTTGAATTCGAGGAAAGTTTGTCAAAACCGTAAATTCTGGCTGGTATTTTTCTTTCCGCTCCCTACCGGAAAGGCATGTTTCCGTATTTTCCAACTGGAATGGAAACCCTGATCACAGGGCCCTCCATTTTGCTCCTTCCGTGTATGGATTACAATTTCATAACATACTCCATATCACTAGCTTTTACTAGAACATGTAGGAGAAACTGTGTATTCAGCTTACAAGGTAGAAATAGACACCCAAATTTAAGCAAGGTGAATTTAAAAACTATGGGCAGTGGAAATGTACGTTCACTCTCCCACGGTCCCACCCAACTGAGCTCAACTATATACTCCATATTTGCACCGTGTCTCGATTAATCTCAACGAACAAAAGTTGATACCTTGCTATGAGCAAACACAAAACTGAAGTAATATTTTTGCTCAAAAGACTGTCGATGGAACAGGTGACTCTTGTCTAACTAGCTGCCTATGTGTTTTTACTTGAGTATCACATGATCCTGGAGACAAAAGGTGTCCCATGACATGACATGACCATACCCTTCATGGTCGCGCCCCTATTATGAGAAATTTCAATTATATTCATTGCACTAGCTCTTTTGACAAGTGCAGTATCTCATATATAAAGCTAACTAGCCAGTAGCATGGAGAAAGATATGCGCTGAAATGGCTGTACGCATAGCTTAGCATTCATGCAAACTTTAATAATTAATGGTTTGACAAAGTTTTGCTAGTACTACTACCTTTTTGTTTCTAACTCAAGTCACGCTCAGGTTTTGCCACCATATATTATCATGTCGGCTCTATCTTGCTTCTTCCGTCTCCAGCGCTTCACGTAAAACCTGAAGTTGCATGGGAAGCATCCACATGCATGCATGCATGCATGTGTCTCTACTCCACTTGATTAATCTGTCGATGAGTAGTTTCCTAGCTAGCTAGCGGTTTTTTCTCCTCTCGATCTTCCTAGCGCTGTAGTACGTCGAACTGTTGCACACAGCGACCATCTGCAAAATTCCAAACGCGTATAAGATCATGCGTCAAATCAGCAAGCCTTTTAATTTGGCACTTAATTAGCTTTCGTGCTTCATGTAGCCCATGCTCATGGCTGGTACGGTTGTCTAGCTTGATTCGGTTCATGTGTCGCGATAACGATTTGATGCATCCATGCCCCCCTTAATTAGCTATAGTTGCTCAGCAAGGTTAATTTATTAGCTATAGTTTTCCCATTTATGATTTATCTAAATTACATTGTATATGGTTTGCCCTATCTGAGTTTCATTGTTAACCTTTGCCATGTGGATGTATGGATCAGGTGCGTCGTTGGAGGAAGGGACGGGGGCGACAATGTCCGAGGACGAGGATGAGGGGCCGCCGATGATCATGGAGGCGGCACCCATGGATATGAGCTCGAATGGACATGACATGATGGGCTTCGGCCCTCTGGTACCCACGGACACGGAGCGTTCCCTCATGGAGAGGGTCAGGCAGGAGCTCAAAATTGAACTCAAACAGGTATTCATGTGCTAGAAACTGAGTTTGCTTCTTCTTCTTTTTTAAAGTGAAACTTAGTTTGCCGTAAAATCTAGATGCTATTACCACCTTCCTAAAATATATCAAGTATGTGCTAGTACAATACATCCAATCATTTTCCTTTACTAATTGACGTTTGGATATGTGCAAAATTATTTGGATTTCTCGAGTGAAGAATTTGTTTTCTCAAGGGAAGATATTGGCATCAAATTTGTCTTGAAAATACTTTCATAATATTACCATTTAAAATATTACTCGCACATTCATATAAAAGTAATAAGAGTGAAAATTATGAACTGGAGACCATGTCAAAAGCTACATCATAATGAACATTGGGAGTGCCATGGAAGCTTGATTGTATCAGTGTTAATTTCTTCTTTGCAGGGTTTCAAGTCAAGGATTGGGGACGTGAGGGAGGAGATACTCCGGAAGAGGAGGGCCGGGAAGTTGCCTGGGGACACCACCACCATACTGAAGCAATGGTGGCAGGAACACGCCAAGTGGCCCTACCCCACGGTGAGTGCACCGTACCTATCATGCATGCATGCATGCAAGAATGCAACTAGCCATCCACTGCTGCTGCTGCTGCTGCTAGCTAGCTAGCTAAGCAGTTGCCATGCATTCTTAGCTGTTCTCCAACCCGTTGATTAAGCTTACACCAAAACTTGTTCCATCAGACAGCTTGCATTGCATGGTGTGCATGCTTCATACAATCCCATTCCTTGTCTGGTGTTTTGTCCGTGGTTTTAAATTATCATATCTCAATTGCATGATGTTTACTTTGCTTTGCTTTTAAATGTTGTGTATATGTTCATGAGTAAGTCAATAATAGTTGCGTGGAATGCGTTTTGTTTTGCTGGTACAGGAAGACGATAAGGCCAAGCTGGTTGAAGAGACTGGCCTGCAGCTGAAGCAAATCAACAACTGGTTCATCAATCAGAGGAAGCGCAACTGGCACAACAACTCCCAGACATCAACCCTCAAATCAAAGCGTAAAAGGTGAGCCAACCAATATATATCACCATCTAAATTCGTTCGCTCCGGATCGGTGATTTCTCAATCAACTCAACTTCTGATCCATCAGTTAGAGCGCGAGCTCTGGCCTCTGCCATATATAGTAATGTTCTAATTTTTTATCTTTGTTTTTGGCTTTGATGTGTATGTGCAGGTAGCTTAGGTGGGAGCTGCAAAAGTGCAAAGTATATACATGCATATACATATACCTGACGCCTAATCACACGAAAGATCTCGGTGACACACACACAGACACAGAGAAATAAGAAGATCTGGATTCAATTTTATATCTAGTTATTAGTCAGAGGTGACACCTTAATGACATACGTACACGCTACTAGTCTGACCACTGGCATACGCGTTGCAACTGTTGAGCTGATATTGTATACTCAAAAGGAAAAAATCTTGTGGTTTTTTGTTGTGGGTGAACGTACATATGTTTCCAAAGATTCATTCCTGTGCATATGTATGTATATTGATCATTCCATGGCCTTCTACGGCGTCTCCAATGACCAAAGAAAAGGAGATGCGCACCTCTGCTTTTATCAAGTCTCTCTACGTATGTGCTGTCGTCCATAGCTGTTTTGTTTCAACTTTCAAAGGATGCTACATATAATCGGTGATAACATTCAACGGTGTACGTACGCGTCTTGATGCATGGAACGGAATCTCTAGTGCTGTGTGGGCCTTTTTGTATCAAATTAGGTACACCAAACTTGAATTGGACGACGACTGAAAATTAATTGGATAATTAGGCCTAACCACCGCCACAAGACAAAGTCCCAGACTTTTCCACACACATATATGTTGTGCATCCTCATCATTTAGGCAGCTATGGCGCAGATTATAGTTATGCAAACGGTAGGCCTTACTGGTGCAAGAGCCAAAAGCCAAAGCCTAGGGTCAAATATCAGGGTAAAGCCTAGTTCACACACAGCATTCAGGCTGGAATTGCCGACCACCTACTAGAAACAAGCAAAAATCTGCACCAACAAATTCATCATCAGATTTAGATGAAACCTTCCAACACTGCAAGCACAGCTTAGTAACACACCACCGCTCATATTTATTCGGAGAACAACATACTCGGAATGCGAAGAGTTCACAATTTTAACACCCAGAGGAACTACAGATGTGATGCAGTTCATAGTCGACCAATGACCACCCAGAAGAAATCCAGAGACAGTTCACCACCCAGAGGAGACCCAAATGCGGTTCCCAATTCAGCACCCAGACCAATATCGACGAGTACCTTAACATCACCTATATATCACTACAATAGTCCCTACTGTTTACATGTTCACCATACTTCTGTTGCCTCACCAACGAATACCACTCCGATCGCTGCACATACTTTACTTTCCGTAGTAGCCCTGCTGAGGGGGGTAGGAACCAGGTGGGGGATACGAACCGGGTGGAGGGTATGAACTGCCCTGGGCCTGGGGGTAACCTGCTGGCGGGTAACCTGCCGGTGGGTAGCCTTGAGCTGGCGGCGGTGGGTAACCCTGAGCTGGAGGAGGTGGGTAGGCACCATAAGGCTGGCCGTATGCTGGTTGTGGTGCATAGCCAGCGGGTGGAGGGACAGGCTGATCGATGCGTGACATCTGCTGCATTGGAGGCACTTGCATGGGCTGTGGCCCGAACTTCCCATCCCTCTTGTCCATTTCAACCTTGTGCTGTGTCTGCATTTGCAAGTCAATGTCATAAAATGGATACATATGGGTTAAGCAGGGCGATTCATTAGGCTACGAGCAGATATGGGGGTATATTTACCTGCATACAGGCGCAAACCCTGCAAGGATGGTACCAAAAGTTTATCAACATTGCAGGCTTACTGTGGAGAAGAAAAAAGATCAAAGGTATAAGAGCCTTACGAGCAGTAGACCATATCAGACAGGCAGGAAAGGATCTGGGAAGCCTCTGAAAGTTCCTCACTACCGACAATAGCAGCAACTATTGAGAAGATGCAAGCAACTTGTTGAAGGCAGAACATGAAACCCTGTAGTAAAAGGTGGTATTCAGTAGAGAATTGTAAATAGGAACCACAGAAAGAAATCTGTAACATAGGAGGGCAGTGACAGTACAATGATGCAGTTATCACACTTGGTTGTCTGTATGTTGAATTCGTCTTGAAGCAAGAAGCGGGTTGAAGCAACTGAATTACCAAAGCACAGAAACACCTGAAAAGATCATATAAATTCAATGAACACAAATATAAGCTTAATCAGAAGGGCAGCAGCATCATTAGAAGTTTAACTATGAAAATTTGCACTTCACATCATTTAAGATCAAATGTGTATTGTTCTGTTCGATAACGGTGGTCTAGTTGATCAAATAAATCAAAGCTAGCTTATGGATCATCTCAAGCTAATTGGTTGAAAAAATCAAAGCTTGCTTATCGACCCATCTCAAGCTAATTGATCTACTCATTGTTCTTTCATGCCAAAAGAAATAGAATGAGACGGAAGACATAGGCATACTGCAAGGTGTTTGAAACTACCAGACATGCAACGAAATAACTAAGTTAGCTGAGCCTAGAAATACAAAAACTCCACAAAATCGGTACAGAATACTGCTAATCAAATAACCAATGGAAGGAGTTATCCATTATCAGATACACATGAAAACTATTAGATATGTCATTATGGAATCCAACCGCATCAAGATCATAAGTTAGGACAGGTACAGTAAGAGGGAACTGATACGTCAATATGGAATCCAACCACATCAAAATCATCAGCTAAGAGAGGTATACTGAGAGGAAACTTCAGAGCAAAAGCACACAAAATGGGCCATGTACCTCAGTTGCAAGACAGAATTCTGGGCATTTGCTTTCACCACACTTGCCACTACATGGCATATAGCCAGCACAGCACGTATACCTAAAACACATAGAAGCGTGGAGGGGATCAGGGGGATTGTAAAAAAAGGCACGCTTCTAGCCGTAACAAGTAGAACATAATATAATTGACACTACCTTGACATGTCATTGTAGAGAGCCCTTTTACGAAGCATGTATGACACGCATGGCCCACTGAACAGCAAATAGAGGAAATGTAGCAGATTAGCAAGTAAATAAAAATCTATATGCTGCAAAATGCTAAATCTATGAACCCAATGCTACCACATTATATTGTTCCACAAACTATAGCATCACGGTAAATATTGAGAATCTACTTGAGCATTTCATTTTTAGAACCCACTGCATTTGCAAAATGCAGGGTCTGCCAGAAGATAAAACTTCCTAACATGATTGCTTGATTAGATATTACAACGATGATAAACTTCCCAATATGATTGCTTGATTAGATACTCTACATTGAAGATAAACATCCCAATATGATTGCTTGACTAGAAAATATACATTGGACAGGAAATGAACATTGTTCACCAAGGACCCAACAGTAAAGAAAATACTACATCAATATCCTTTGGCAAAATTCATTTGGTGTCATGTGGACTAGTAGTAACTACTGGGTCTTATTTGAATGTAAACTAGCAGATCCAGTTAAATTGGCCTTCAAATTTGTAAATCACATTGCAGTTGCAGAGGAAAATTAATGCAGTTGAGGTGGTAATTGACTGTCATACATCAGTTTTAGTCCCTGTGCAAGAATTACTTCACTTTGCGTGCTGTTGCAACTCTCGTGTATCACCGACTGT
Source organism: Triticum aestivum (assembly GCF_018294505.1). Classification (NCBI taxonomy): domain Eukaryota; kingdom Viridiplantae; phylum Streptophyta; class Magnoliopsida; order Poales; family Poaceae; genus Triticum; species Triticum aestivum. Next base: position 638,808,857 of record NC_057804.1, on the reverse strand, counting down.
TTTAATCGCGTGTGTTTCAAAGAATGGCAAATATAATATTCTGGGTCTTACTACTTTACGAACATGAACTCTACTTGATTAGGATTCTTCTGGAGGCAAAATAACTGACAGCACACTACAACAGGCACTCTGAAATGATAAGAGGACCGCTGATTTTCACATGCATGCTTTGGCGTAAATGTCTTATTCATATAATACCTAAAAACTGGCTCGATTTCAGAGGCCCAAACCAAACGGTCACAGAATAACCAGTCATGTGCCTGGTTCTGAGAAGCAATTGGCGGTCAACTGGTAACTGCTAGTAAGTACAAATCCAGGCATCTTCATGATCGCTAGTAACGTCAACAATACAATGCAGAACAAACAGAGTTCCCGTGTATTCTGTCAAAATTCCCTTAAACCCAACCTAATTCACGAAAACACGGGCAATTCATCGCAGATCAAGCAAAAGAGGGTGGTTCAGAACCCTGAGATGGGAAGCACGGCGTTCGGGTCAGGGATCGTTTGCCAACAGACAAGAGGTCGTCGTTCATACTATGAAACAACACATAATAACTGCTACCTAGTATGCTACGAATCTAGGCATTTCCATGATCGCTGGTAACGAAACAACACAATGTACAACAAACAGGAGCGCGCGTACTCGTCGAAATCCCCATAAACCCTAACCCAATTCGCGAAAACACGGGCAGTTAATCGCAGATCTAGCGGAGAGGGGGGCTTCCGTAAACCCTGAGATGGGAAGCGCGGCGATCGGGTCAAGGGCCGCTTACCACCAGAGCGACAGGCAGCAGTCTGCACGGGGGGAGAAGAGCGCGGGTCAGAGACGGGATCAACCGAGCAGGAATCGACGAGGGAGAGAGAGAGAGAGACGGGGGTGGGGACGGCACCGGCGATTTTCTACTTACAGGGGAAGTCGGCCTGGATGGCGTTGGGGAGGTCGGTGTGCCAGAGGTTGCGGTAGCTCTGGCGGAGCTGCATCTTGTCCAGATTCGCCTGCGACGACGCCATCGCCGCGCTCGCCTGCTTGCCTCCGCCTGCCGGCGCGCGCGGGGGACGGCTCCGGTGGGGACTGGGGAGGAGATCTGGCGGGCGGGGGCGGGGGCGGGGGCGGGGGAGGGGACGACGCGGCTAGGCTGGAGTCGACGGCGGGTGGGGAATGAGTAGTGCGCTCCGCGTCATTCCGTTGCCCTTGGGCGGAGGAAAAGAACTGTGCGGGCGTGGGTGTTGGGTCCCATCGCACGCCCACTGGGTTGGCGGGCCCGCCCAGGGTCGTCCCGCCCGGTCAACGGGCCCACTCGTTTTTTTTAGAACTACACGGTTTTATTGGTTGGAATGGAATGGTCAGGCTGGTTGTTGGTACGATGTTGCGCAGAACCGGAGGGGAGCTTTTTTTTTTTTAGATTCAACCAAGCCTTTATTCACTCAAAATCCACAAATTGTGGGGTACAAAACGGATCGTGCGGGATCGACATCCACATGTGTCTTCCCTGATTCAAAGAGTGCGCAAACTTGGCTAGTCTATCAGCATCATGGTTCGCTGCTCTACTTTCAAACGTAAAGTTACAAGTAAAATTGAAAGCCCTATGATTTGTTTCAGTAATGATAGCTCCATATCTAGCACTGCTTCCTCGATGAATATCATTTATGACTTGCTTGGAGTCGGAAGCGATGATGACATTCTGAAGGAGGAGGTCCGTTGCAAGTGATAGGCCTTCTCTACATGCCAGCGCTTCCAAAGTAGCCACATCATTGATGCCATTGATTACGAGTGCTGAACTACCAAGGAAGTTACCTGTCCCGTCTCGGCATACTGCCGCTGCTGCTCCTCTTTTGTGCACCTTTGAGATTGCTGCATCCACATGAATTTTGGCGAATCCGGGAGGGGGCGCCTTTGGCCTGACAACCGCATGTCTGGGAGCTGCTTGTTTCTTCTCCCCCTGAGCTGGAAGAAGATCAAGTTCGTGGATGAACCTCGAGATAAACCAGTGGGTTGCAGCGGGGCTTTGGAAGATTTGTTCGTGATCGCCTTTCTCCTTGCCCACCATATCGCCCAGAGCGTGACAGCTAACTGGATGAATGCCTCATGAGATAAGGTGTCAATCATAGTGAACAGCCACTGTTTTGCATCTGGTTCAGTCGTCGCACAAAGATGTTCTGCTAATTCTCCATCCACCATGGCCCAAATGCAGCGGGACATCGAACACTCCAATAGAGAATGTCTCCAAGAATCTGATGCACCGCAAAGCCCACACGCACAAGAAGTGGCCATGTTTCCGTGTGCCCGGACATCTTCGGTTGGAATGGACTGCTTAGCTAGCCTCCAAAGAAACATTCTAATCTTGCCAGGAACCTGAGTCTGCCACAATTTCTTCCATGAATCAGCATCTCTAGCCGAACTTGATGATCATGTTGATCCATCCACCCATGCTCCTCTCCTGTATTTGGTTTCTAACATCATTCTATATGCTGATCTTACCGAAAAACACCCATTCTTCTCAAAGAACCATGTCCAAGTATCCGTAATATTACTAGTACACAGTGGTATCTCCAATATTGTTGTTATATCAATTGGAAGGCAAGCTTCTTCCAGTCTGGTAATATTCCATGTGGCCGAAGTGGCATCAATCAGCTCAGCGACCATCTGGGGAGGGTTTGTTGTTCGGGTCCCAAAGGGCTGCATCATCTCCTTCCTAGGAATCCAATTATCATTCCAAATGTGGGTGGAATTGCCATTGCCGATTGTTCTGATCAGTCCTAGTTTTAAGATGTCACGACCTTCAACTATAGATCTCCAGAACCGTAGGGGAGCTGCAGGCGGCGATTAGGAGACGGGGCGCTCGCAACAGCGCCAGGTGGGCTGGCCCACCAAGGGGCAACACACATAAAAGTAATAAAAGCATGAAAACTATCCAGAAACTAGTACAAACGCAACGAATCAAACTCACGACCTGCACTTAATACAGTTGTTCAGCTAGCCACTAGGATGCATGGTTGCAAGTGAATAAATACAGCGCTGGAGCTTTAAAACCAATTATAGCCGCTCTTACATGATTTTCTTTTAAAAAATAAAACTTCGCAGATTTTGGAAAAAGTTCATGAACATGAAAAAAACTTTGCCCTATTCAAGAAAAATTTCAACAGATTTTGAAAAAAGTTCATCAATTTTAATAAATAGCTTCCATAAAACTGAAAAATGTTCATCAAAATCTTGAAAAAAGTTCACCAGTTTCAATAAAGTTCACAAAACTGAGAAAAGTTCACAAACTTTTGGAAAAAGTTCATCGATATTGACAAAGTTGATCAAATTAAAAAAACAAGTTCATTAGATTTGAAGAAAGTTCATCGATTTTGAAAAACGTTCATGAAATTTGAAGAAAGTTCATCGAATCTGTAAAAAAATGTTCATTAAATTGAAAAGAGTTCATCGAATTTGAAAAAAAATCCATCGATTTTTATAAAAATAGTCCACTAAAAAAATTCATAGATTTTGGAAAAAGTGAACACAAAAAAAAAGTCATCAATTATGAAAAAAATGTTCACTGCATTTAGAAAGTTCATCTAATTTGAGCAAAGTTCATCGAATTCAAAAAAGTTCATCGACTTTTAAAAAAGTTCTTCAAATTCAAAAAAATTTATCAAGCTAACAAAAAAGTTCAGCGAATTTAAAAAAAGTTTATCGAACTAGAAAACAGTTAATCAATTTCTAAAAAAGTTCATCCCATTTGAAAAAAGTTTATAGAATTTAAAAAAAAGTTCACCAATTTTGAAAAAAAAAGTTTACAAATTTTGGTAAAAGTTCGTCAATTTTGGAAAATACTTCATTGATTTGTTGAAAACTTCATTGAATATGAAAAATAAAAGAGACAGGGAGAAACGAAAAAACACAAAAAGTAAAACAAAAAAGAAAAGGCAAAACAGAAAAAGTGAAAGAAAACTGAGTAAAATAAAATCCCCGGAACCCAGCCCAGAAAATCGGGTGGAAAAAAAAACTGGGACTCCCGCGCACTAAGGGAAAAGATGTAAAGGTCGAAAAAGTACGTACTTAGCACATGTCGCCCAAACTCCAAGATGGTTAGTACGCTTAGCTCTGAAACGATGGGATGTGAGTTCGAATCCCGACCTGTCACTGTTTTTCTGAGTTTTTAACCGAGAAAGAAACAATAAATGGGCCGACCCAGCTGAGTGAGTTCGAATCCCGACCTCTCACCGTTTTTCTGAGTTTTTAACCGAGAAAGAAACAATAAATGGGCCGACCCAGCTGACGCGGCTGCAGGCGCCGGTTAGGAAAATTGCCCTTTAACCGGTGCTGCAGCACCGAATAGGGTTTGCCGAACCGAAGGCCCGCATCGTGGAAGAAAAGAAAAAAAAGTTCAGATAATTGGGCTTTTTTCTTTAATTTATCCCTAAATGATAACCACCGAGACATCAAGAATTTAGGATACCATCCCGAATGCCCGTTTCTCCGTTGGATTTGATCATGCATCTTAGAGCGCAGGTTCACGGCCACGTCAGCGAGTGAGAGCGTTCGGGGGAAAGGATCCCCACCGTGAACGCATACCCCGCACGTGTTCCCTTCCTTCTGCTTATCCATTCTTCGTGTTAAGATTAGATTAGTTTATGGTTGTCGATTAATTATCACCTGCTAATTACCAAACAGTCATTAGTGAAACAATGCGACGATTGGGTATGCGCAACCCGCAGAGAATGCCTCCTCCCAAATAGTCATTAGTGCTAATTACTCTGCATTGCCATCTAAAGACCGATAGAATGCCTTCTCCCTCCGTCTACCTATTGCGGACGGGTGGGGGCATGGCAGACGTGGCAAGAGCGAGGGCAAGTGGCGAGCGATGTCGGGCTGGTGGGGGCTTATGAGGATAGGGCGAGTTGGGCGATGGTGCCACTGAAGGAAGCCGGGAACCAGTAATTATAGGCGGAATGTAGATGAACCAGCGTGTCGCGAGAAACACGACGGTCATCGCGATCATCGTTATTCAATGCATAAACAAGCATGGCTTAGTGCGCCACCTTGCCATGGAAAACTAGAAAGACTGAAATTATGACTGTGTCGTCCCGTCCCGTTAGTGGTACGTCTCATCCGTGCTAGGTCGCACATCGGCATGACGGTCAAACGAGTGCGCTCGATTCATCCAGATGAGGTACGTGCGTGATTCGTTGTTTATTCGTGTAGGATCGAGTCGGTGGGATAGTGTAGGTGTAGGACCGCAATAGCTGATGAACGTTCACCGGGAGATAAGGCATTTGCGAATGTTTTTGGTCGGATAGTGTAGGTGTAGGACCGCAATAGCTGATGAACGTTCGCTGGGAGATAAGGCATTTGCGAACGTTTTTGCTGGCAGTTTTTTCAGATTCACATGGTATTTTCTTCAGAACAACATGTTAGTTTATTCAGAGGTAGGCATTTTTATTCGAAAAAACTGCAACCTTCGGATCTTGCGTCGCAACTAAAACTGCCAGGAGTGTATTAGTAGGCTAACTAGTGATCGATCAATAACTTGTAAACACTGAGCGAATATAAATAAGGAACTGCTAATAACTTGTAAACACTGAGCACACAGAAATAAGGATCATGTTGTGCACAGTAGTAGAAATGTTCACACGAGACTCACAGGCCTGGCATTGTAATATGTTCACATTAGTAGCCCACATTCACAACCAACTAGTACGGTTCCCATACATAAGATCAACATGTTAATGCATCTCAATGATTCGCAGATCATGTACAAATATGTAGCTCGAAAAGCTAATATATACAAAAACACTTGTTCTTGCTACTAACTTGGATGCTTCTCTAGGCCAACATTTAGTACAGAGTGAAAGAAAAATTTGTTTGTGAAATCTACATTTCCTCTTGCAAATATAAGTGGTTCCACCAACAGCTGGAACCATGAGAATGAACCACACATGATGGAGGAACATCCACTGCAATATGATTTGGTCTTCTCTCGATCACATGTCAAGACTATTTTTGGAATACAAACTTTAACTTAGGCAAAATGATGCCCACTGTATGATCAAACCTAAGCAATGAAGCACCTAGTGTTGGCCAATAAATAATACAGTACTACTTTTGTGCAGTCCATGAACTGACTATCCAATCTTTCTGTGTCTATTTTCAAATGGCACTGCATGCAGTGACTATACTATTCTCTTGTGCAGTTCAACCAAAATTGAGGTCACTTTGTTTGTTTGCCAAATAGCAATAGGTAGACATCTGTTTGCACAAATATCAAGCAACTAGTAAACATAAACCCCACCTTGTATTTTCTGTTTACACACGTCTTTGCTAGTCGTTTCCGCTTAGCATCTGTCATGTTTTGCACTAGACAATTTGATATTCTCATGTTTTGCCCTGGACAATTTCGTACTGAATTTATTTGCTGGTACAACGCTTATTCTTCATCAGGACAAAGGATATCCATATTCGCAGTGATGGAAGAGGTGAAATTGATACAACCGAAATTGAGTATCCAATCATTGAATCATGTCCTGCACCTCCAATGTAGATCCACCCTTCCAATAAATTCACATGCAAACCACTAATATTACTATCTAATGATAGTACAAAAAGAGTAGCAAGATAGTAGCAAACCATGTACCTTCGTAATGAACGTCTCATAGTGCCATCAATTGGATATAATGGTTTGGAAGAAAACATGCTCATAATGTTGAACTATTTGGACTTTTTGTGCAGTTACGCTAAAATCGAGCATCCCTGTCTGCACAGATATTGAAAGTGTGATTACTACAAAAGTGGCACTAGTTGAAGTATAGACTCACAAACATGCATACCTCCTCCGATAACATAATGAACATTAATTTTAACAAAGGTGTGACTAGCTTTACCGGCATAATTTGAGTGAACTCTACACCCTCTATTCCTTAATATAAGACGTTTTCATAGTTCAATTTAAAGTACCCAAACGTCTAGTATTTGGAAAAATAGGTAGTAGTAGTTTTCTTGAGCACATATCTGGGAAAGCTTGCCACACCTTATATATGTCCATATGCTAATGCAACACCATTTGAATGGTACAAAGATACACTAATCCAGTGGCTAGTGCAACAATAGAGTACTTATTTTATTATGGGGTACAATATAATGGTTTTACTGAACAGATTTCCTTAAGCTAGCACTCGAAGATTTCTATAAGCATTAACAATACAAAATGTAAAGGTAACAAGTTTCAGCATTAGTATACTAGTTGTGCAACAACATTAAACCAAATACTTGTAGTCCTTGTACAGTTTGTTTTGTTTGGTTGAGGCAATAAAGAGCTGTGGGGTTTTTACCCTACAGTAAATATTCAACATTAAACCAAATACAAAAGTCTGAAGGTAACTAGCATTCTTAACTAATGACAGTACAAAAAAATTGCAAACCATGTACCTTCAAGGTAAATATCATTTCGAACTCGAGGGAAACCTCAAAATTGCTATCCCAATCTTCATAATCAATCAAACATAAAAACTTGATCAAACAAATCAAGAAAACCACCGGAGAAGGAGGTGCCCACTCTTGACCTTTCCTCTTCTCTTCATAAATTTTTGTGCAGTTTAAGCAAAATAAAATGACATCAGCGCCTTGGCATTTTGGTGACACTGTACGAAAAAGTTGACTTATCTCATGAAAGTGAGGTATGTAATCTATAAGTATTAACAGTGCAAAAATCTGAAGGTAGTAACAAGTTTCATCGTTGGCATACTGGCTGTGCAACAACCATTAGAATGCCTTAGCTGAAAAATCTTTAATACATCCACAATCAACAACTAACCCTGAAATAATCCAGTGACATTAAATAACATTGCTTAAATTTATCGGTGGCATTAGACTGAGTACGGCATTAGTTAAATGTGGCATCACTTTAGCAGTAGGTAGCATTGCTTGACTTTACCGGTGGTGTTATACTAATAGCAAAAAAAGTGGCAATAAGAGCATGGAAGGCCCATTCGGACAGTGGGTGCACCAGTATGATGTACCTCCACGGACGCATAGAGTGGTGAGGTAGGGATGGTTGCCCAGAGTAACAAATATCCAGGCAGCATATGTGGATTACGTCCCATTTTTGTTCTCTTTAGCCACCTTTTCCCTATGTGAGGACAACAAACCGATCGACCTGGTCATTCTCTATTGTGTTGTCATGCCTTTCTACCCTTTTTCAACCAAGAGACACGAGGCTCGTTCCTTAGCTACTGATTTTCCCCTTTTCAACCTAGATGCGGGTTCGATACCTAGTCTCTTCGACAATACTTTCTCCCTTCCTTTCCTTATTCAACCCAAACATGGATTAGTTTGCATGAAGTAGGGTTTCCTTTAATAGTGCAAATTAAGGTTTTCGTCTACGTGACCAATAGAGCAGAGGATAGCAAATTGGGGAGATGGTGGAGTGGAAAAAGATCCACATGCAGGGATGTGGCAGATGGGGTAATAGAACAAGGGTATGGTTCGAAAAGAGGTAGCATACCTGAGGGTCGACGGGATGTGGCTTCGCTCGTGGCCGTCGTCCTCCGCACACACTACGACAACGAGCTTGGGGACGGAGGCCACCCCGCGCGGCGCGGGCGCTAGGTCAAAGAGGACGACCTTGTTATCAGTGTGTGACCTTGCTCGCCGACGACCAGTGCGTCAACGCTGCACATCCTTTTCTTCCCCAGCGGGCGGGATCCTGGCGGATCTCTGACTACTGGTGAGGAGGGAGAGAGAGGGGCCACCGCCATCTTTTTTAGATCTAGAGAGAGGGTGATAGTGTGAGAAGCAAGTGGGTAGCCCTTAGCAAGCAAGCACCGAAGCTCCAGCCTATATAGTACCTTTTTTATATGTACTAGTACTAGAGGTGGAGTAGTGGTAGAGTAGTTTATATTTTCTCTTTATACAGTACCAATTAGTTGTGCTTCAAAACTAAAGGACATGCCATTAATTAAAAAAAGTCGAGAAATAATGCGGCACCTCGGGCCAACGCGGCCAGATCATATTTTGCACGAGAAATGACACACCATGTTTTGTTGAGATGTGGTCCCGTTCCAACATGTCAGTGAGATGACGGCGATTCCTTTTGTACAATTTTCAAACAGACGTCTATGTAGGCCGGGGCGCCTCTTCCTGTACCGTGGCAACCATCCAGCGCCTCTTCGCTTTCCCTCTCGATTTGGAACTGATGTCGCACACTCTTTCTCCTTCCATTTGCCTTCACCCTTCCTTCTGCCATTGTTCGATCATCTTCTCCATGGAGGGAACAGGCTGGAAACGACCCCGTTATCCTTGCCCCGATCTAAAAGATGACATGGTGGAGGAACTCATTGATCAGTGCGACATCATCACCTCGTCTAGCATGGTAGGTTCATTCAAGACCATTATCGACTCAACAAATAACATCATTACAAAGAACCCAAGGGTCCAAGAGCCATTTGATCTCCCCTATCTTCTTCGCCATGACCCTGCTCGCTGGCGCGCGGACGACGGAAGCCTCACCTTGTGCAAGTTGATGCCGCTTGATAATGATACATTGAAGTTAAGATGCCATCGCTTAAGGGTAAGGCCTGGACAGGCGCAAATGGAGATTGGGTTGTTTATATTGGGTACAACAGCGAGTGGGAACTTGTGAATGTGTACACTCATCACTGGGTTCCACTTCCAAACATCTCAAAGTGCCCTGAGGTTGAGCACGCATATGATTTACGTACGTTCAAATACGATCATGGTGACTATTGTCTATGGAAGATAGCAATTTGTCGAGTTCCCAACCGCTCATGGGATTACACAAACTATCATATTGTTGCTATCTTCGACAAGCTTGTTGCCGTCCTTACTTCCACGCCTTGATGGATATTGCTCAAAAATCAATTTATGTACACGGATGAGTACTGTGATGCAATTCAATACGAGCGTCTTTTGTTTGCTGCCACCACTTGTGGCACTGTTTTTGCATGGAATCCTTATGGTTTCGGTACGTTTGTCTTCCACCATAATTAGAATTGTTTCATCCACATGCATGCGAGTTAGTATCCCCATACTAATTAACCTTCTTGTGTTTCCAAGGTCCTGTGAACATTCCACCACCTATACTTGAAAAAATTTATAACCAAGGGGGAGATGACGATGGTTATGATCACGAGCATGAGGACAAGCAGGACCTACATACTCAGTGGCGCCTGGCAACTTATTCCGATGGATTACCTCTTCTTGTCTGTATACAGGGCACTGCTGATGTTACTAAGGAAGCAGGTGTTGTCTCCCATGGTCGCACTCTCCGGACCCGTTCCAACATCCATTGCAGGGTATTCGGGATGGATACTAGTGTGCTAGCGCCAGCACCTTCTCCCTGGTTCAATATTGATAGTCTTGGAGAAAACTTGCTCTTCCTTGGACTAAACTATCCAATGATGGTGAAAGGCGATCCAGCTGCTGTTGGCACAATGTCACTACCATTTATGAGAAGCAACTGTATCTATACATCAGACATTGCTATGGCTCCCTACCCTAGCTATCACAATATGCGTCCTCATATAGGCCGCTTCAGCCTGGATGATGAGTCCTGCATTGTCTCGATAATGACAATAGTTGGCCCTACCCAGAGGCTTACTTATGGTTCAAACCAAGCATTTCCAATGTTGAGGATTTTCTAAGCTAAAGTTCATTTCATTGCTTGTTATTTGTTGTGTAATAAAAACTTTAGTATTTACTAGAATGTTTCGCTGGAAATAATCTATAATCCAACATGTATCCTCGTTGTCGTTGTGTGTTGATGGCTTGCTGTATGTAATGAATGGTACATTTGCATATGCATGTGATAAACTCAATTTATGAATGGTTTTCAAATGACTTCTTGGAGTGTGAGTACCGTAGTAGTATAGGCAACATCCAGTTATATGAAGTTGCCACATCACATAGAGCCAACATAATAGTATGCTAGTACAATAGTTAGTCCTAGTAGTAGTATATCATCAACTAGAACTAGGTGTCGCACGGAGGCCGAGAAATATGGTGATAGCGTGAGGTGGGCTTGTACGTATGATGTAGGCACAGGCCTTGCCGTGTTTTCTACTCCTCCGGTCTAAATGTGGAGAAGATTTCGTCGAGTTCTTCCTTCTTTTGCCGACACGTGGGACATCCAACATCCAGGTCGTGTCATGCAAGAAAATGGAGTGCTAGTTGAAGCCACGTGATGTGCAACTTGCGTTAAACTGTAAATATAATCTTACTTTTGAGTAAATCCAAAAGCGGCCACTGAGGATCTTTATTGGATTTGTTTTTCATCATCAGCATGTCGAGGTGAAAGATGTGCAGGTTCAGTGGGTCATCTTGCATTTTCACTGACATGTGGGACCGCATGTGAGCAAACAAACTATGGGCACACTCCGCGCGTCTGCTGGCCGACTGAGAAGAGAGAGAGAGGAGGGCTGATACGTCCATTTTGCATCATGATTTTATGTCAATATTTATTGCATTATGGGCTGTTATTTCACGTTATGTCACGATACTTATGGCTATTCTCTCTTATTTTACAAGGTTTACATGAAGAGGGAGAATGCCGGCAGCTGGAATTCTGGGCTGGAAAAGGAGCAAATATTGAAGGACTATTCTGCGCAACTCCAAAAGTCCTGAAACTGCACAGATTACCTTGAAATAAATAAAGAAAAATCGTCGCCAAATATGAAGGCCAGGGGGCCCACACCCTGCTCACGAGGGTGGGGGGCGCGCCCCCCCTGGGCGTGCCCCCTACCTCGTGGGCCCGCTGGTGGCTCTCCGACGCCCATCTTCTCCTATATGAAGTCTTTCGATGAGAAAAAAATCAGGGAGAACCTTTCGGGACGAGACTCCACCGCCACGAGGCGGAACCTTGGCAGAACCAATCTAGGGCTTTGGCGGAGCTTTTCTGCCGGGGACACTTCCCTCAGGGAGGGGGAAATCATCACCATCGTCATCACCAACGCTCCTCTCATCGGGAGAGGGAAATCTCCATCAACATCTTCACCAGCACCATCTCATCTCCAAACCCTAGTTCATCTCTTGTAGCCAATTCTTGTCTCCAAGTCTGGGATTGGTGCTAGTAGTTTGCTAGTAGTGTTGATTACTCTTTGTAGTTGATGCTAGTTGGTTTATTTGGTGGAAGATCATCTGTTCAGATCCTATATGCACATTATTACCCCTCTGATTATCAACATGAATATTTTTATCGACGCTTCTACCTCTAAACATGAGGACATATTTATTGTTATCGGCTTTTCGCTTGAGGACAAGCAAGGTCTAAGCTTGGGGGAGTTGATACGTCCATTTTGCATCATGCTTTTATGTCAATATTTATTGCATTATGGGCTGTTATTTCACGTTATGTCACGATACTTATGGCTATTCTCTCTTATTTTACAAGGTTTACATGAAGAGGGAGAATGCCGGCAGCTAGAATTTTGGGCTGGAAAAGGAGCAAATATTGAAGGACTATTCTGCACAACTCCAAAAGTCCTGAAACTCCACGGATTACCTTGAAATAAATAAAGAAAAATCATCGCCAAAGATGAAGGCCAGGGGGCCCACACCCTGCTCACGAGGGTGGGGGGCGCCCTCCCTACCTCGTGGGACCCCTGGTGGCTCTCCGACACCCATCTTCTCCTATATGAAGTCTATCGATGAGAAAAAAATCAGGGAGAACCTTTCGGGATGAGACTCCGCCGCCACGAGGCGGGACCAATCTAGGGCTCTGGCGGAGCTTTTCTGCCGGGGACACTTCCCTCCGGGAGGGGGAAATCATCACCATCGTCATCACCAACGCTCCTCTCATCGGGAGAGGGAAATCTCCACCAACATCTTCACCAGCACCATCTCATCTCCAAACCCTAGTTCATCTCTTGTATCCAATTCTTGTCTCCAAGTCCGGGATTGGTGCTAGTAGTTTGCTAGTAGTGTTGATTACTCTTTGTAGTTGATGCTAGTTGGTTTATTTGGTGGAAGATCATATGTTCAGATCCTATATGCACATTATTACCCCTCTGATTATGAACATGAATATGCTTTGTGAGTAGTTACGTTTGTTCCCGAGGACAAGGGAGAAGTCTTGCTATTAGTAGTCATGTGAATTTGGTATTCGTTCGATATTTTGATAAGATGTATGTTGTCTAGCCTCTAGTGGTGTTATGTGAACTTCGACTACATAACACTTCACCATTATTGGGCCTAGAGGAAGGCATTGGGAAGTAATAAGTAGATGATGGGTTGCTAGAGTGACAGAAGCTTAAACCCTAGTTTATGCGTTGCTTCGTAAGGGGCTGATTTGGATCCACATGTTTCATGCTATGGTTAGGTTTACCTTAATACTTTTGTTGTAGTTGCGGATGCTTGCAATAAAGGTTAATCATAAGTGGGATGCTTGTCCAAGTAAGGGCAGTACCCAAGCACCGGTCCACCCACATATAAAATTATCAAAGTACCGAACGCGAATCATATGAGCGTGATGAAAACTAGCTTGACGATATTCCCATGTGTCCTCGGGAGCGCTTTTCCTATTATAAGAGTTTGTCCAGGCTTGTCCTTTGCTACAAAAAGGATTGGGCCACCTTGCTTCACTTTATTTACTTTTGTTACTTGTTGCTCGTTACAATTTATCTTATCACAAAACTATCTATTACCACTTATTTCAGTAGTTGCAGAGAATACCTTGCTGAAAACCGCTTATCATTTCCTTTTGCTCCTCGTTGGGTTCGACACTCTTACTTATCGAAAGGACTACGATAGATCCCCTATACTTGTGGTTCATCAAGACTCTTTTTTGGCGCCGTTGCCGGGGAGTGAAGCGCCTTTGGTAGGTGGAATTTGGTAAGGAATTTTTTTAGTGTGCTGAAATTTTCTGTCACTTGTTACTATGGAAAGTAATTGTTTGAGGGGCTTGTTCGGGGTATCTTCACCCCGTCCGGTTGAGCCAAGAGTTGCTCCTCAACCCACTGAACCTACTGAATCTATTGAAGATGAAACTGCTTTTCAGATTCCTTCGGGTATGATGGAAAAACTGCTAGCTAACACTTTCGCAGGAGATGGAACAAAGCATCCTGACGAACATCTACGCTTTGTGGATGATATTTGTGGACTATTTAAGATTGCAGGTATACCCGATGATGTTGTTAAGAAGAAGGCTTTGCCTTTATCTTTGGAGGGAGACGCATTGACATGGTATAGGCTATGTGATGATACGAGATCATGGAACTATAAAAGAGTGAAATTGGAATTTCATCAAAAGTATTACCCTATGCATCTTTTTCATCGTGATCACAATTATATATATAATTTTTGGCCTCGCGAAGGAGAAAGCATCGCTAAAGCTTGGGGGAGGCTTAAATCAATGTTATATTCATGCCCCAATCATGAGCTCTCAAAATTGACAATTCTCCAGAATTTTTATGCTCGGCTTTCTGATAACAATCGCACCATGCTCGATACTTCTTGTTCTGGCTCTTTTATGATGAAGTCTATTGAATTTGGATGGAATTTATTGGATAGAATTAAATGCAACTCTGAAGATTGGGACCTCGATGAAGGTAAGGAGTCAGGTATGACACCTAAGTTTGATTGTGTTAAATCTTTTATGGATACCGATATTTTCCATAAGTTTAGCACTAAATATGGACTTGACTCTGAGATAGTAGCTTCTTTTTGTGAATCTTTTGCTACTTATGTTGATCTCCCCAAGGAGAAGTGGTTTAAATATCATCCTCCCATAGAAGTAAAAGTAGCTGCACCTATTAAAGTTGAAGAAAAGATTGCCACTTATAACGATCCTATTGTTCCTACTTCTTATGTTGAAAAACCTCCTTTCTTTGTTAGAATGAAGGATCATGCTAAAGCTTCAACTGTTGTTCGTAAAAGCAATACTAGGACTTATACACCCCCTGAGCAAGTCAAAGTAGAACCTAATATTGCTATTGTTAAAGATCTCTTGTCGGATAATATTGATGGGCATGTTATTCAATTCACTGGTGAAACTGCTAGAATTGCTAAACCCTATGATAGAGATAAACATAGACCTGTGGTAGGCGTGCCTGTTATTTCTGTTAAAATAGGAGATCATTGTTATCATGGCTTATGTGATATGGGTGCTAGTGCTAGTGTTATACCCATTGACTTATACAAAGAAATTATGCATGAGATTGCACCTGCAGAGTTAGAAGAAATTGATGTTACAATTAAACTTGCAAATAGAGATACTATATCTCCAATGGGAATTGTTAGAGATGTTGAAGTCTTGTGTGGGAAAACCAAATATCCCGCTGATTTTCTTGTTCTTGGTTCTCCACAAGATAGCTTTTGTCCCATTATATTTGGTAGACCCTTCTTGCGTACTGTTAATGCTACGATAGATTGCGAAAAGAATGTTGTTACTGTTGGCTTGGATGATATGGTTCATGAGTTTAATTTCTATAAATTTAGTAAACAACATCGTGAGGAAGAATTGCCTAATAGGGATGAAATTATTGGTCTTGCTTCTATTGCTGTACCTCTTAGTGATCCTTTAGAACACTATTTGCTAGACCATGAAAACGATATGTTCATGAATGAAAGAAGGGAAATAGATGAAGTATTCTTTAAACAGGAACCTATTCTGCAACACAATTTGCCTGTTGAAATCCTAGGGGACCCCCCTCCACCCAAGGGTGATCCCGTGTTTGAGCTTAAACCATTGCCTGATAATCTTAAATATGCTTATCTTGATGAAAAGAAAATATATCCTGTTATTATTAGCGCTAACCTTTCAGAGCATGAAGAGGAAAGATTATTGAAAACTCTGAAGAAGCACCGTGCTGCTATTGGTTATACTCTAGATGATCTTAAGGGAATTAGTCCCACTCTATGTCAACGTAAAATAAATTTGGAAGCTGATGCCAAACCAGTTTGTGATCCTCAACGACGTTTGAATCCTAAAATGAAAGAAGTGGTAAGAAAACAAATACTCAAGCTTCTGGAAGCAGGTATAATTTACCTCATTGCTGATAGTCAGTGGGTAAGTCCTATCCATTGTGTCCCTAAGAAGGGAGGTATTACTGTTGTCCCTAATGATAAAGATGAATTGATCCCTCAAAGAATTATCACAGGTTATAGGATGGTAATTGATTTCCGCAAATTAAATAAGGCTACTAAGAAAGATCATTACCCCTTACCTTTTATTGATCAAATGCTATAAAGACTATGCAAACATACACATTATTGCTTTCTAGATGGTTATTCTGGTTTCTCTCAAATACCCGTGTCAGCTAAAGATCAATCAAAGACTACTTTTACATGCCCTTTTGGTACTTTTGCTTATAGACGTATGCCTTTTGGTTTATGCAATGCACCTGCTACCTTTCAAAGATGCATGATGGCTATATTCTCTGACTTTTGCGAAAAGATTTGTGAGGTTTTCATGGATGACTTTTCCGTCTATGGTTCCTATTTTGATGATTGCTTAAGCAATCTTGATCGAGTTTTGCAGAGATGTGAAGAAACTAATCTTGTCTTTAATTGGGAAAAGTGCCACTTTATGGTTAATGAAGGTATTGTCTTGGGGCACAAAGTTTCTGAAAGAGGTATTGAAGTTGATAAAGCCAAGGTTGATGTTATTGAAAAGATGCCATGTCCAAAGGACATCAAAGGTATAAGAAGTTTCCTTGGTCACGCCGGATTTTATAGGAGGTTCATTAAGGACTTCTCAAAAATCTCTCGGCCTCTGACTAATTTATTACAAAAAGATGTACCATTTGTCTTTGATGATGATTGTGTAGAAGCATTTGAAATACTTAAGAAAGCACTAGTCTCTGCACCTGTTGTTCAACCACCTGATTGGAATTTACCATTTGAAATTATGTGTGATGCTAGTGATTATGCTGTAGGTGCTGTTCTAGGGTAGAGAGTTGATAAGAAATTAAATGTTATCCATTATGCTAGTAAGACTCTAGATAGTGCTCAAAGAAATTATGCTACTACCGAAAAGGAATTTTTAGCAGTGGTGTTTGCTTGTGATAAGTTTAGACCTTATATGGTTGATTCCAAAGTTACTATTCACACTGATCATGCTGCTATTAAGTATCTTATGGAAAAGAAGGCTACAAAACCTAGACTTATTAGATGGGTTCTCCTGCTTCAAGAATTTGATTTGCATATTGTTGATAAAAAGGGAGCTGAGAACCCTGTTGTAGATAACTTGTCTAGGTTAGAGAATGTTCTTGATGACCCACTACCTATTGATGATAGCTTTCCTGATGAGCAATTAAATGTCATAAGTACTTCTCGTAGCACTCCTTGGTATGCTGATTATGCTAATTATATTGTTGCTAAATTTATACCACCTAGCTTTACATACCAGCAAAAGAAAACGTTTTTCTATGACTTACGACATTACTTTTGGGATGACCCACATCTTTATAAAGAAGGAGTAGATGGTGTTATTAGACGTTGTGTACCTGAGCATGAATAGGAACATATCCTACGCAAGTGTCACTCTGAAGCTTATGGAGGACACCATGCTGGAGATAGAACTGCACATAAGGTATTGCAATCCGGTTTTTATTGGCCTACTCTCTTCAAGGATGCCCATAAGTTTGTTTTATCTTGCGATGAATGTCAAAGAATTGGTAATATCAATAGACGTCAAGAAATGCCTATGAATTATTCACTTGTTATTGAACCGTTTGATGTTTGGGGCTTTGATTACATGGGACCTTTTCCTGCCTCTAATGGTTACACTCATATTCTAGTTGATATTGATTACATTACTAAGTGGGTAGAAGCTATTCCAACTAGTAGTGTTGATCACAACACTTCTATTAAAATGCTTAAGGAAGTTATTTTTCCGAGGTTTGGAGTCCCTACATACTTAATGACTGATGGTGGTTCACATTTCATTCATGGTGCTTTCCGTAAGATGCTTGCTAAATATGACGTTAATCATAGGATTGCATCTCCTTATCATCCTGAGTCTAGTGGTCAAGTAGAATTGAGTAATAGGGAGCTCAAATTAATTTTGCAAAAGACTGTCAATAGGTCTAGAAAGAATTGGTCCAAGAAACTTGATGATGCATTATGGGCCTATAGAACTGCATATAAAAATCATATGGGCATGTCTCCGTACAAAATGGTCTATGGAAAAGCTTGTCACTTACCTCTCGAACTAGAACATAAGGCATATTGGGCTATTAAAGAGCTCAGCTATGATTTCAAAATTGCCGGTGAGAAGAGGTTATTTGATATTAGCTCACTTGATGAATGGAGAGCCCAAGTATATGAAAATGCCAAGTTGTTTAAAGAAAAAGTTAAAAGATGGCATGACAAAAGGATACAAAAGCGTGAGTTTAATGTAGGTGATTATGTATTGCTATACAACTCTCGTTTAAGATTTTTTTGCAGGAAAACTTCTCTCTAAATGGGAAGGTCCCTACATTATCAAGGAGGTATATCGTTCCGGTGCCATAAAAATCAACAACTTCGCAGGCACAAATCCGAAGGTGGTAAACGGTCAAAGGATCAAACACTATATCTCAGGTAATCCTATAAATGTTGAAACTAATATTATTGAAACCTTTCGGAGGAGTACATAAAGGACACTTACCAGAACGTTCCAGACTCTGAAAAGGAATAGGTATGTGGTACGGTAAATAAACGAACTCCAAAACAATTTTTAAGGCAATATTTCTCTGTTTTGGAATATTTAGAAAAATAGAAAAATAAATAGCAGTCCGGGGAGGACACGAGGCCTCCACGAGGGTGGAGGACGCGCCCCCTACCTTGTGAGCACCTCGTGTGCCCTCCGGACTCGGTTTCCTTGCATGATACGTATTTTGGTCGGTAAAAATTCATTATATATACCCCCGAAGGTTTTGACCACCGTATCATGCAAATATCTTCTGTTTTCATTTCGAGCTGTTGCTGTTGCAGATCAAAGCAAGGTGTCTTCTCAAGAGTCAGTCGGAGAAAGCCGGGTATCTAACCCGGCACCGGAACCAACGGTAAACAGTGATGCTGACCACTTCGGGCCAGCAACGGAGGAAGATATGGAGGTTGACCTGATGAGAGTAGATGCCATGGAAGATCAAGAAGTCACCTCTCGCATCCGAGCTGGATTTACAATGGGGGAACTACAGAGCTCAGCTTTTCTAAACTCGGTTATCCCTTCCAATGTTAAATTTCTTTCCTATGAAAATATGAGGAGGAGTGTCTCTTGTTCTCCCGCAGCTATGCAACACCCTTGGGTGCAAGGAGCTTTAGCCGTTACAGGAAAGCTTCGCAAGGAAATAATGGACCTCAAGCAGCAAGTCAATAAGCTTGAGGAGGAGAACCGTATTCTGAGGGGAATCATCGCCAAGAATATTACACATACAACCAAGAAGGAGAAATAATCACATGGGTATGGGCACTCCCCTTGGCAACTGCCAAGCTTGGGGGAGGTGCCCTGGTATCGTATCACCATCACAACTCCTATCTTTACAATTTTTCTTAGTTTGATCCTATTAGTAGTATCTTGATTTAGTAGAATAAAGTCGTGGGATGATCTAGTTTTGAGTTTTGCTTTATGATCTTTCTTTGTAATCGAGTCCGTGAGCTATGTTATAAAGATTAGTGTTGAGTCAAGGGCTTGAGTATTTTGCCATGATCTTGGGTAAGTAGAAGAAAAAGAATAAAAAGAGTCAAGAGTTCATATTGATCTTATTGAAAGTAATGACTTCACATAGAAAGAGTATTATGATTTAAAGTTGTTGGGAGTTGGCAAATATAGCTCTGGTCATCGTTGCAATTAATAGGAAGTAATAAGGAAAGAGAGGTATCACATATAGATATATTATCATTGACATCTTTCATGGTTGTGAGCACTCATTAAAATATGACATGCTAAAGAGTTGAGGTTGGACAAGGAAGACAACATAATGAGTTATGTTTTCTTACATTCGAGATAAAGTATGTTGTCATGGATCCTCTACCATGCTGAGCTTGCCTTTCCCCCTCATGCTAGCCAAATTCTTAGCACCAAGTAGAAATACTACTTGTGCTTCCAAACACCCTTAAACCAGTTTTGCCATGAGAGTCCACCATATCTACCTATGGATTGAGTAAGATCCTTCAAGTAAGTTGTCATCGGTGCAAGCAATAAAAATTGCTCTCTAAATATGCATGACTTATTAATGTAGAGAAATAAGCTTTGTACGAACTTGTTGTGGATGCAATAAAAGCGACGGATTGCATAATAAAGGTTCACATACAAGGGGAAATATAAAGTGACGTTTTTTTGCATTAAGATTTTGTGCATCAACCCTAAACGTGCATGACAACCTCTGCTTCCCTCTGCGAAGGGCCTATCTTTTATTATTATCCTTTACCTTACAAGAGTCTCAGTGATCCTCACCATTCCTTTTTCATTTTATCCGTTGGCAAGTTCGGCATGTTGGAAAGAGTATGATATACATATCTAATTGGATGTGGGGGAGCATGAATTGTTATTGTTGACATTACCCTTGAGGTAAAAGGTTGTGGGGCAAAACTATAAGCCCCTATCTTTCTCTGTGTCCGATTAAAACTCCCTAACCACAAGTATCGCGCGAGTGCTAGCAATTATGAAGGTCTAAATGATAGTTGAGTATGTGGACTTGCTTTTAAGCTCTGACATAGACTCTTTCCAATGTTATGACAAATTGCAATTGCTTCAATGACTGAGATTATAATTGTTAGTGCCCAATAATGTCTCTGATTCATGCTTTCGCTTTGTGAATAGATCACTACTTGAACATGAGTAATCATATGACAAAATCTATTTATGTTGCTGTTATGAAATAATCATGATGCCTTCATGTCCATATTTTATTTTTATCAACGCTTCTACCTCTAAACATGAGGACATATTTATTGTTATCGGCTTTTCGCTTGAGGACAAGCGAGGTCTAAGCTTGGGGGAGTTGATACGTCCATTTTGCATCATGCTTTTATGTCAATATTTATTGCATTATGGGCTGTTATTTCACGTTATGTCACGATACTTATGGCTATTCTCTCTTATTTTACAAGGTTTACATGAAGAGGGAGAATGCCGACAGCTGGAATTTTGGGCTGGAAAAGGAGCAAATATTGAAGGACTATTCTGCACAACTCCAAAAGTCCTGAAACTCCACGGATTACCTTGAAATAAATAAAGAAAAATCATCGCCAAAGATGAAGGCCAGGGGGCCCACACCCTGCTCACGAGGGTGGGGGGCGCCCCCCTGGGCGCGCCCCCCTACCTCGTGGGCCCCCTGGTGGCTCTCCGACACCCATCTTCTCCTATATGAAGTCTATCGATGAGAAAAAAATCAGGGAGAACCTTTCAGGACGAGACTCCGCCGCCACGAGGCGGGACCAATCTAGGGCTCTGGCGGAGCTTTTCTACCGGGGACACTTCCCTCCGGGAGCGGGAAATCATCACCATCGTCATCACCAACGCTCCTCTCATCGGGAGAGGGAAATCTCCATCAACATCTTCACCAACACCATCTCATCTCCAAACCCTAGTTCATCTCTTGTATCCAATTCTTGTCTCCAAGTCCGGGATTGGTGCTAGTAGTTTGCTAGTAGTGTTGATTACTCTTTGTAGTTGATGCTAGTTGGTTTATTTGGTGGAAGATCATATGTTCAGATCCTATATGCACATTATTACCCCTCTGATTATGAACATGAATATGCTTTGTGAGTAGTTACGTTTGTTCCTGAGGACAAGGGAGAAGTCTTGCTATTAGTAGTCATGTGAATTTGGTATTCGTTCGATATTTTGATAAGATGTATGTTGTCTAGCCTCTAGTGGTGTTATGTGAACGTCGACTACATAACACTTCACCATTATTGGGCCTAGATGAAGGCATTGGGAAGTAATAAGTAGATGATGGGTTGCTAGAGTGACAGAAGCTTAAACCCTAGTTTATGCGTTGCTTCGTAAGGGGCTGATTTGGATCCACATGTTTCATGCTATGGTTAGGTTTACCTTAATACTTTTGTTGTAGTGGTGGATGCTTGCAATAGAGGTTAATCATAAGTGGGATGCTTGTCCAAGTAAGGGCAGTACCCAAGCACCGGTCCACCCACATATCAAATTATCAAAGTACCGAACGCGAATCATATGAGCGTGATGAAAACTAGCTTGACGATATTCCCATGTGTCCTCGGGAGCGCTTTTTCTATTATAAGAGTTTGTCCAGGCTTGTCCTTTGCTACAAAAAGGAGTCGGCCACCTTGCTGCACTTTATATACTTTTGTTACTTGTTGCTCGTTACAATTTATCTTATCACAAAACTATCTGTTACCACTTATTTCAGTACTTGTAGAGAATACCTTGCTGAAAACCGCTTATCATTTCCTTCCGCTCCTCGTTGGGTTCGACACTCTTACTTATCGAAAGGGCTACGATAGATCCCCTATACTTGTGGGTCATCAAGGGCTAAGCACGGACTCCAGGAAATTTCGCAACAATGGCCCTATTTGGATACTCTAACTTAGCTAGAGGTTAGAGTTAGTTTCTAGCTCATGACTTACCCAGAACTAACTCTAGCCAAAGAGGTGTTTGGATGACAGGGTTAGATTGACAATAAATGCACTACACTACAAAAAAAGACACATCCGTGACATTTTGGGCCGAACGAATTTTTTCCCTGTCATACATATGACACTTCTATGGCGATAATTGTGACAAAACCCGGTATCATCATAGATGTGGTGGGCTCCTACTTCTATGACAAAAAATCATGATAGAAAATGGGCTTTTCATCCTGGGCGGGCCGGAGACGCAGCTGCATGACATTCTTTGGGCCGTCCATGACGGAAAAAACCGTGGTAGAAGCAAGGGCGAGGAAAATTTTGGGGAGTTCCCGGTTACGGTGGGAGGTCGGGGGCCGAGCGATGCACGTTTCTCTCGTACACGTACGCGCGTGTGTGCGAGGTGTTGGCTCTAACTGAACCCGAGCGAGGCGTTGGGCTCTAACTGAACCCGAGCGATTGCACTGCAGGCTACGCGTTACTGAACCCGAGCGATCGATCGATGGCTGTTAACTGAACCCGATCGAGCGATTCCTTCGCTACTGCTGCTAACTGA
>NC_057804.1:638780270-638785351 GCF_018294505.1 Triticum aestivum | reverse complement strand
CAGTAGACGGTGGAGGGGTGCCCGTGGAGGGGTGGTTGAACAGGACCCTGTGGTGTGGAGGGCTGGATGAACAGTAGACGATGGAGGGGTGCCCGTGGAGGGGTGGTTGAACAGTAGCCAATGGAGTAGCGCGCGGTGGAGGCTGGATGAACAGGAGCCCGTGGAGGCTGGAGGAGGTCGATGGTAGCCCATGGAGGCTGGAGGAGGTCGACGGTGGCGATGAACAGTATCCCGTGGAGTCCCGTTTTGCGGTACGCCACAACCCTCCCGATAAACAGGACCCCCGTTTCGACCATAGCGCTCCAACACAAGTCTATTTCGTCCATTTTGCGGTACGTCACACCCCTCCCGATCAACAGGACCCCTGTTTCGACCGTAGGAGGTCCGTTTCCTCCGTTTTGCGGTATGCCACACCCCTCCCGATGAACAGGATCCTGTTTCGAACGTGGCCGGTCGAACACAAGGCCCTTTCCTCCGTTCTGCGGTACGCCAGGCCTCGTTTCCATCGCCTGTTCCGTCCAAGCCCTCCCTATGAACACGACGACGCATTCCGTTTCGACCCAGCCGGTTGGCTCCCCATGAACACGACGACGACGCTGTTTCTCCGTTCCGACACAGCCATGCACACGAGCACTGGCCGTAAGTATGCGTGAGTAGGCGTTCAAGACCCTGCCCGTATGTACATACGTGGCCGTATTTTCTTTCTTGCACCCTGGCCGCTATACGTACGTGTACATGCTACGTGTGCGCCTCTACTACGACACGTACGCGCCTCTACTACGACACGTGCGCGCCTCTACATCGACCAGTATATATGTACATACACGTTCGCGACCAGAATGACAACGCTACGTACGCTTTGACCAGGTGGGTCCCGACTGTCAGACACTTCCTTGCCTGCGAAGATGTAGCTGGTGGGTCCCAGCAGTCAGGGGGGTGAATCGTTTTGGGTTTTTTCTTTGCCCGGACGCACTTCCTTGCGTGCGAAGGTGTAGATGGTGGGTCCCAGCAGTTAGGGGGATTTTTTTTGTGAAATACGGTGGCCCGTCCGGTGGGTCCCTGCTGTTAGGTGGAGTAATAATTATTTTACCCGTAATAAGGAGGCACTTCCTTGCGGTTGCCGTGGAACCAGCTGTCAGCCTCTCCACGCATAGTACTCTTCCCATGGAAGTCGGTCGTTGACCACATTGACCACGCTGCGCCGAGAGCACCACAGCAGTGGACGACGGCGAGGCCTAGGAAGGGGACGACGCGAAGCCAGGGAAGACGCAGCAGTGGATGCCCACGCGAAGAGGAGTACGAGGGTTCACTGGTTCGGCTGCGGTGTGAGGCTGCCGTCGCCGTAGAATAACAGGGGGTGTGGGTGAGTAGAGGGATGGCCTGGCCAGCGGTGGGAATAGTAGGGGTGGTGAGGCCTCCACGGCATCACAGCCGGCCACGGGAGGCAGGAGCATGCGGCATGACCGACGCTGCTTTGGGCGCCTGGAGCACGAAGACTAGAGGTTGAAGAAGCACTACAGCCGTTGGATGGACACCGTACGATCACTGGAGCTAGAATCGTTCATATTGACTAAGTTGACAAAGCCCTCCGTCCCCGTAAACTTAGTAGGCTCACAAGTCAGCCTCCCACCAAGGTGAGTCCCAGCTAGCAGGGAGAGTATTCATTTTTTTGTGCGTAATAAGGAGGCATTTCCGGTGGGTCCGAGCTGACAGCAGGGGGAATGTTTTTTTCGCAAAATACAGAGACCCTTCCGATGGGTCCCAGCTATCAGGTGGCGGAATCATTATTTTGTGCATAATAAGGAGGCATTTTCATGTATGGGCCCCTACTATCAGCCTGTGCCGATGGCTGTTGTTTGTTGACCATGTTAACCTCGCCGCGCCGAGAGCACAAACGCGGTGGACGAGGGCGAGGCCCAGGAAGAGAACCACCCGGAGCCGGTGAAGCCACCATAGCAGATGCCCATGCTGAGGGGAGAACGAGCGCTGACATCGCCGGAGAATAACAGGATGTGTGGGTGGTTAGAGGGATGGCCTGGCGGCAGCATAGCCAGCCACGGGAGGAGGGAGCAGGCAGTCTCGCCGGTGCTGGTTTGGGCGGCTGGAGCAGGAAGATCAGAGATTGAAGAAGCACGACGGCCGTTGGATGGACATCCAACAGTCACTGCTGTGTGTTGACTAAGTTGACAAAGCCTTGCGTACGCGTCAAAAAAAATTTAGGACAGCGTCATCGTCAACCTAGTAGGCCCAGAAGTCAGCCTCCAAATTTGTCGAAAACAACATACAACCCATTAGCCATTATTTTCAATAATTTACAGCCCATTTGCTAATTCTTAAGGATATTTGAAGCCCATATTCTTTTTATTAGCATTACAGACCATATATTCTGGGCACTGCTAAAAAGTTCAACGAAATTTTGCATATTTCGGTGGGGTCCGAACTCTTTTAATCACGAAATTTCAAGTCACGTTAAAAATAATTTTCAAAAAATTATATCAAAATAAAATTCAAAAAACAATTCTCCGCAAAAAAAAGAGAATGAAATTTAGAATCTTAACTAGCAAGATGCCCGTTCGATGCACGGAACATGAAGATGCATTTGTATGAGTAGTTTATCTTATGGGAGAAAAGATGATATTTTAATGTAATTTCCAGTTGGCTTTGGTTTTTATAAGAGTATAGAGTAGAGAAATCCTGAAAAAATGATATTTTAATGCAATTGCCGGTTGGCTTTGGTTTAAAAATTTACAGCCCATTTCTTACAACTTATAGCCCGTTTTCTGGGGAAGCCCATTTGTTACTACTTACATCCCTCCTCGTCTTGAAAGATTTGTAGCCCAGTAGGGCTGAGAAAAGCAAGTAGGCCTCGGTTTTGGTATTTTCCAAAAAGAAAAAGAACTGGGCTAGCCAATTACAGAAAGAAAAAATATATCAACTGGGCTCGTCATGTGCTTAATAAAAGCATAAGCGTGGGCTAGACGGGCCACAACCCTCGTACAGCGTGCAGTTGAGCTCCGTCTCTGAAACTGAAAAACAACTAGGTGAGCTGCTGGGTCCCTGGTGTTATCCGCTCGTTGTGTAATTTTCTCATTTATTGACTACATTGACAATGGCATGCAACCTAGTTGTCAAACAATTAGGAGGAAGTATTTTTTTGGCTTGTAATAACGAGGCACCTGCTTGCGAAATGCAATGACCCTGGTGGGTCCCTATTGTCAGCCTCTCCACATACAATCATCTCCTGATTCCTCTTGGTTGTTGACCATGTTAACAACGCCAGACGGCGGCGGGCACAGCGAGCTAACCAAGGCGGAGAACGACGGCAAGGCCTCGGACAGGAACGAACAGTAGCCATGGAAGATGCCGCAGTGTAGTGGCAGGTGGAGGGGAGTATGAGGGCAACAACATGTAAGTCAGGCATACAAATGGTACAAAAAGCCCAAGGATTAATTGTTCATCAAATTTTTAGACAAAACCCAGATTGAACATGACAGTAACATCTAACCCAACCACTCTTTTTAGTAGTCAGAAACAAATGGATCGGTCTGATCCATAAAATCAACATCCTGTGCAAACTTTTTTATTTCAGGATGTCTACAACTTATTGTAAATAGAAGACGAGCACGTTTAGAAGCCCATTTGTCCACCTGAAACTTCTTTTTTTGCTGTTCAACATGTTCGCCCGTGAGAAATCTCTTGCTGTAAAAATTAAGCCTCATGGACAATAGTAACCTCGCATTCAACAAGAAGAATGTGACAAAGCTTCTATTTGCCTGGTTGGATGCATATCGTCCTATCGTTATTGTCCTCAAACGAATGTCATGAGAACTGAGAAAATCCTTGTGCTTATTACGCCAACGATTGGTTATATGTTTTTCTCCATGTGGTTCTGCCTAAGTAGACATGAAGATTGAAAACAGTTAAGGTCTGAAAAAAGAGTATGTTGAAAGAATGATAGCTGAACAGTTAATTCTAGTACAATATATACGGGCTTTCAATGTGCATGAAATAATCACCTCTATGTATAAATTCTCCAGAGATCGAAAGCATCGCAGCAAGCCAATAATTATGTCTAGATCAAAACTATACATTCTGATATATATGATCTTGACAGAATCCAGCAGCATTGATAGGCTATCAATGGACGAACTCTTCATTGAGCATATAACATAATATTAGTACCCAAAGTGTACTCCAAGATGATATAAAACTTATGCGCACAAATGAAAAATGTAGCATATGATTACAAATGTGTAGATGATAATATATGGTACCTGAAAAAGTGAGGAGCCAAACACCAACTCCTTGTGATTATTAAACGGGTCACGAATTACACCCAAGGTCTCCAGTTTGGGCGCAGAGATGACAGTTATTTGTGAAGGTGCATAACAATTATGAAGGAGCAACCTTTCAAGTGAAGGGGCATCTTCGATGATGAGCTGCTATCCTTTAAAACAAATTCCAATGCTTTTAAGGTGAGGCAACTTTATTTGGAGACAACTGATACCGATTTCTATTCCCAAAACAATCAGCAAGCTCTCCAGGGCAAGGCAACTGGAGTGGATGGTGCTGTGCAGTGAGGCCTCCGACAGATAAACCACCACAAGCAAAAGTTTTATTAGCAGTGGGAGTCGAAACATGTGTACCAGATCGTCTGGTAGATGGCACCGGGCGAAGGTGGCGGTGTGGAGAGAGGAGTAAAACCGTGAGATGGACAACGGTGGTGTGGGCATGAATTCTTGGTATGTTCGTGGTATGAAACTTTCATGGTAATGGTAGAACTCAAACTGCTGCAGTTTTCCGAATTCAGGGGATGTCAGCCAAGCGTCCACCTTGCCGGGTATGGACTATAGGTAGCTTGTCGGGCTGCAGAGGCATTGAACGGGGCCCTGCTGGTGAGAAGAGGCGATGGCTCTGAGGAGATCGAATTCAGGAAGGACAGATATCTGACGATAGTCGAGATTGAGGGGTGCGGTGCGCCATAGAGGGCGCCACCGAGTTGAGAGGACTTGTGTGCGGCAGCAATCCTTGGTGGGGAGAAGCAAGATGATCTCCTCAAGGATTACGCCCGGGAGATCGCT
>NC_057804.1:638763712-638780004 GCF_018294505.1 Triticum aestivum | reverse complement strand
CAGGATCTACAACCGGCGTCGCCACTGGCGGGAGCCTCATCTTCTTGGCGCTGGGGCCAGCCGACTCCATTTTCCTTGTGGGCGTCATGCCGAGCTCACAGGTTTGAGAAGAGTAGCCAGAGACGAGCCTAGTGGCAGTGCGAGTGGGGAAGAAGGAGGGCTGGGGATTTCTGTAGGAGTGGAAGAAGAGGAGCAGGCATTTTCTGTATGAGTGAGGAAGAAGGTGAGCGGGGTTTTTTGGACTAGTGAGGAAGATTGGGGAGCGGGGGGAATTGGGTGGGGAGACGGAAGCGGGAGAGCGAGCTGTTCGTGTTTATAAGGCCCGCTGCACTAACTACTCGCTTTTTCCCAAGAACCGCTCTCTTCTTTTGTGTTGCTGCATTGGAGCTGGCGCTTTGGCTTGGCTGACTGGCCATGCATGGAGGATGCATGTGCCCGCCGGCCACTGCATGCGCCTAGTTTGTTACTAGGCCTATTTAATAGGGTGGTTATGGAGTAAATTAAGGAGATTTATTTTCTCTATGTGCATCCACCAAATTAGAGGATGCGGTACTGGATGCAGACACTCACATTAAACTAACATTCAGAAGAACAAAAGTTCAGCATGTCTATGCATCTCAATGATGTTGGGGAACGTTGCAGAAAACAAAAAATTTCCTACTCGTTTCACCAAGATCATCTAGGAGTTCATCTAGCAACGAGTGATTAGATGCATCTACATACCTTTGTAGATCGCGCACGGAAGCGTTCAAAAGAACGGTGATGATGTAGTCGTACTCGACGTGATCCAAATCACCGATGACCAGTGCCGAACGGACGGCACCTCCGCGTTCAACACACGTACGGGACGGGAGACGTCTCCTCCTTCTTGATCCAGCAAGGGGGAGGAGAGGTTGATGAAGATCCAGCAGCACGACGGCGTGGTGGTGGATGCAGGGCGTCACAGAAGCAGGGCTTCGCCAAGACTACGAGGGAGAGACGTAACGGGGGAGATGGAGGCGCCAGGGGCTGGTGTGAAATCCCTCCTCTCCCCCCACTATATATAGGGGTGTCATGGGGGGGGGGGCACCGGCCCTAGTAGATGAGATCTACTAGGGGGGCGGCGGCCAAGGGGAGGTTTCCCTCCCCCCCAAGGCACCTAGGGGTGCCTTCCACCACATGGACTCTTCCATGGTGGAAACCCTAGGCGCATGGGCCTATAGGGGCTGGTGCCCTTGGCCCATCTAGGCCAAGGCGCACCCCCTACAGCCCATGTGGCCCCCCGGGACAGGTGGCCCCACCCGGTGGGCCCACGGGACCCCTCCAGTGGTCCCGGTACAATACCGATAACCCCAAAACTTGTCCCGATGCCCGAAACTGCACTTCCTATATATAATTCTTTACCTCCGGACCATTCCGGAACTCCTCGTGACATCCGGGATCTCATCCGGGACTCCGAACAACATTCGGGTTACTGCATGTACATATCTTCACAACCCTAGCGTCACCGAACCTTAAGTGTGTAGACCCTACGGGTTCGGGAGACAAGCAGACATGACCGAGACGACTCTCCGGTCAATAACCAACAGCGGGATCTGGATACCCATGTTGGCTCCCACATGCTCCACGATGATCTCATCGGATGAACCACGATGTCGAGGATTCAATCAACCCCGTAAGCTATTCCCTTTGTCTATCGATATGTTACTTGCCCGAGATTCGATCGTCGGTATCCCAATACCTCGTTCAATCTCGTTACCAGCAAGTCACTTTACTCGTACCGTAATGCATGATCCCGTGACCAGACACTTGGTCACTTTGAGCTCATTATGATGATGCATTACTGAGTGGGCCCAGTGATACCTCTCCGTCATACGGAGTGACAAATCCCAGTCTTGATCCATGTCACCCAACAGACACTTTCGGAGATACCCGTAGTCTACCTTTATAGTCACCCAGTTACGTTGTGACGTTTGGCATACCCAAAGTACTCCTACGGTATCCGGGAGTTACACGATCTCATGGTCTAAGGAAAAGATACTTTGACATTGGAAAACTCTAGCAAACGAACTATACGATCTTGTGCTATGTTTAGGATTGGGTCTTGTCCATCACATCATTCTCCCAATGATGTGATCTCGTTATCAATGACATCCAGTGTCCATAGTCAGGAAACCATGACTATCTGTTGATCAACGAGCTAGTCAACTAGAGGCTCACTAGGGACATGTTGGTGTCTATTATTCACACATGTATTACGATTTCCGGATAACACAATTATAGCATGAATAAAGACAATTATCATGGACAAGGAAATATAATAATAATGCTTTTATTATTGCCTCTAGGGCATATTTCCAACAGTCTCCCACTTGCACTAGAGTCAATAATCTAGTTACATTGTGATGAATCGAACACCCATGGAATTCTGGTGTTGATCATGTTTTGCTCTAGGGAGAGGTTTAGTCAACGGATCTGCTACATTCAGGTCCGTATGTACTTTACAAATCTCTATGTCTCCATCTTGAACATTTTCACAAATGGAGTTGAAGCGACGCTTGATGTGTCTTGTCTTCTTGTGAAACCTGGGCTCCTTGGCAAGTGCAATAGCTCCAGTGTTGTCACAGAAGAGCTTGATCGGCCCCGACGCATTGGGTATGACTCCTAGGTCGGTGATGAACTCCTTCACCCATATTGCTTCATGTGCTGCCTCCGAGGCTGCCATGTACTCCACTTCACATGTAGATCCCGCCACGACGCTTTGCTTGCAACTGCACCAGCTTACTGCCCCACCATTCAAAATATACACGTATCCGGTTTGTGACTTAGAGTCATCCAGATCTGTGTCGAAGCTAGCGTCGACGTAACCCTTTACGACGAGCTCTTCGTCACCTCCATAAACGAGAAACATTTCCTTAGTCCTTTCCAGGTACTTCAGGATATTCTTGA
This sequence comes from Triticum aestivum, assembly GCF_018294505.1. NCBI lineage: Eukaryota > Viridiplantae > Streptophyta > Magnoliopsida > Poales > Poaceae > Triticum > Triticum aestivum. Next base: position 638,777,076 of record NC_057804.1, on the reverse strand, counting down.
CCGCTGTCCAGCGTTCCTTGCCGGGATTACTTTGGTACCTTCCTACCAAACTTACGGCAAGGTTTACATCAGGTCTGGTACACAGCATGGCATACATAATAGAACCTATGGCCGAGGCATAGGGGATGACGCTCATCTCTTCTATATCTTCTGCCGTGGTCGGACATTGAGCTGAGCTCAATTTGATACCTTGTAACACAGGCAAGAACCCCTTCTTGGATTGATCCATATTGAACTTCTTCAATATCTTATCAAGGTATGTGCTTTGTGAAAGACCTATGAGGCATCTCGATCTATCTCTATAGATTTTGATGCCTAATATATAAGCAGCTTCTCCAAGGTCCTTCATTGAAAAACTTTTATTCAAGTAGGCCTTGATGCTGTCCAAGAGTTCTATATCATTTCCCATCAAAAGTATGTCATCTACATATAATATGAGAAATGCTACAGAACTCCCACTCACTTTCTTGTAAACGCAGGCTTCACCATAAGTCTGTGTAAACCCAAACGCTTTGATCATCTCATCAAAGCGAATGTTCCAACTCCGAGATGCTTGCACCAGCCCATAAATCGAGCGTTGGAGCTTGCACACTTTGTCAGCATTCTTAGGATCGACAAAACCTTCCCGCTGCATCATATACAATTCTTCCTTAAGGAAACCATTAAGGAATGCCGTTTTGACGTCCATTTGCCATATTTCGTAATCACAGAATGCGGCAATTGCTAACATGATTCGGACGGACTTCAGCTTCGCTACCAGTGAGAAAGTCTCATCGTAGTCAACCCCTTGAACTTGTCGATAACCCTTAGCGACAAGCCGAGCTTTATAGATGGTCACATTACCATCCGCGTCTGTCTTCCTCTTAAAGATCCATTTATTTTCTATGGCTCGCCGCTCAACGGGCAAGTCAGTCAAAGTCCATACTTTGTTTTCATACATGGATCCTATCTCGGATTTCATGGCTTCTAGCCATTTGTCGGAATCCGGACCCGCCATTGCTTCTTCATAGTTCGAAGGTTCACTGTTGTCTAACAACATGATTTCCAAGACAGGGTTGCCGTACCACTCTGGTGCGGAACGTGTCCTTGTGGACCTTCGAATTTCAGTAGGGGCTTGATCAGAAGTATCTTGATCATTATCATTAACTTCCTCTCTAGTCGGTGCAGGCACCTCAGGAACATTTTCTTGAGTTGCTCCATTTTCCGGTTCAAGAGGTAATACTTCATCAAGCTCTACTTTCCTCCCACTTACTTCTTTCGAGAGAAACTCTTTCTCTAGAAAGGACCCATTCTTGGCAACAAAGATCTTGCCTTCGGATCTGAGGTAGAAGGTGTACCCAATAGTTTCCTTTGGGTACCCTATGAAGACGCATTTTTCTGATTTGGGTTCGAGCTTTTCAGGTTGAAGTTTCTTGACATAAGCATCGCATCCCCAAACTTTTAGAAACGACAGCTTAGGTTTCTTCCCAAACCATAATTCATACGGTGTCGTCTCAACGGATTTCGACGGAGCCCTATTTAAAGTGAATGCAGCAGTCTCTAAAGCATAGCCCCAAAAGGTTAGCGGTAAATCGGTAAGAGACATCATAGATCGCACCATATCTAATAGAGTGCGATTACGATGTTCGGACACACCATTACGCTGAGGTGTTCCAGGCGGCGTGAGTTGTGAAACTATTCCACATTTTCTTAAGTGTGTGCCAAACTCGTGACTCAAGTATTCTCCTCCACAATCTGATCGTAGAAATTTGATTTTCCTGTCACGTTGATTTTCAACCTCACTCTGAAATTCCTTGAACTTTTCAAAGGTTTCAGACTTGTGTTTCATTAAGTAGATATACCCATACCTACTTAAATCATCAGTGAGGGTGAGAACATAACGATAGCCACCGCGAGCCTCAACACTCATTGGACCGCACACATCAGTATGTATGATTTCCAATAAGTCGGTTGCTCGCTCCATTGTTCCTGAGAACGGAGTCTTGGTCATTTTACCCATAAGGCATGGTTCGCATGTGTCAAATGATTCATAATCAAGAGACTCTAAAAGTCCATCAGCATGGAGCTTCTTCATGCGTTTGACACCTATGTGACCAAGGCGGCAGTGCCACAGGTATGTGGGACTATCATTATCAACCTTACTTCTTTTGGTACTCACATTATGAATATGTGTAGCATCACGTTCGAGATTCATAAAGAATAAACCATTCACCATAGGAGCATGACCATAAAACATATCTCTCATATAAATAGAACAACCATTATTCTCGGATTTAAATGAGTAGCCATCTCGAATTAAACGAGATCCCGATACAATGTTCATGCTCAAAGCCGGCACTAAATAACAATTATTAAGGTTTAATACTAATCCCGAAGGGAGATGCAGAGGCAGCATGCCGACGGCGATCACATTGACCTTGGAACCATTCCCGATGCGCATCGTCACCTCGTCCTTTGCCAGTTTCCGCTTATTCCGCAGCCCCTGCTTTGAGTTACAGATGTGAGCAACTGCACCGGTATCAAATACCCAGGAGCTACTACGGGCACTAGTAAGGTACACATCAATTACATGTATATCACATATACCTTTTGTTTTGCCGGCCTTCTTATCCGCTAAGTACTTAGGGCAGTTCCGCTTCCAGTGACCGCTTCCCTTGCAATAAAAGCACTCAGTCTCGGGCTTGGGTCCATTCTTTGGCTTCTTCCCGGCAGCTTGCTTGCCGGGCGCGGCAACCTCCTTGCCATCCTTCTTGAAGTTCTTTTTACCCTTGCCTTTCTTGAACTTAGTGGTTTTATTGACCATCAACACTTGATGTTCCTTCCTGACTTCTACCTCTGCTGATTTCAGCATAGCAAATACTTCAGGAATGGTCTTTTCCATCCCCTGCATATTGAAGTTCATCACAAAGCTCTTGTAGCTTGGTGGAAGCGACTGGAGGATTCTGTCAATGACCGCATCATCCGGGAGATTAACTCCCAGCTGAGTCAAGCGGTTATGCAACCCAGACATAGTGAGTATGTGCTCACTGACAGAACTGTTTTCCTCCATCTTACAGCTGAAGAATTTGTCGGAAACTTCATATCTCTCGACCCGGGCGTGAGCTTGGAAAACCATTTTCAGCTCTTCGAACATCTCATATGCTCCATGTCTCTCAAAACGCTTTTGGAGCCCCGGCTCTAGGCTGTAAAGCATGCCACACTGAACGAGGGAGTAGTCATCGGAACGTGCCTGCCAAGCGTTCATAACATCTTGTTCTGCAGGGAGAACGGGTGCGTCACCAAGCGGTGCTTGTAGGACATAATCTTTCTTGGCAGCTATGAGGATGATCCTCAGGTTCCGGACCCAGTCCGTATAGTTGCTGCCATCGTCTTTCAGCTTAGTTTTCTCTAGGAACGCGTTGAAGTTGAGGACTACGTTGGCCATTTGATCTACAAGACATATTGCAAAAAATTTAGACTAAGTTCATGATAATTAAGTTCATCTAATCAAATTATTAATGAACTCCCACTTAGATTAGACATCCCTCTAGTCATCTAAGTATTACATGATCCGAGTTAGCTAGACCGTGTCCGATCATCACGTGAGACGGACTAGTCAACATCGGTGAACATCTTCATGTTGATCGTATCTTCTATATGACTCATGCTCGACCTTTCGGTCTTCTGTGTTCCGAGGCCATGTCTGTACATGCTAGGCTCGTCAAGTCAACCTAAGTGTTTGCATGTGTAAATCTGTCTTACACCCGTTGTATGTGAACGTCTGAATAAAACACCCGATCATCACGTGGTGTTTTGAAACAGCGAACTGTCGCAACGGTGCACAGTTAGGGGGAACACTTCTTGAAATTAGTATGAGGGATCATCTTATTTACTACCGTCGTTCTAAGTAAACAAGATGCAAAACATGATAAACATCACATGCAATCAAATAATAAACGTGACATGATATGGCCAATATCACACAGCTCCTTTGATCTCCATCTTGGGGCTCCATGATCATCTTGTCACCGGCTTGACACCATGATCTCCATCATCATGATCTCCATCATCGTGTCTCCATGAAGTTGCTCGCCAACTATTACTTCTACTACTATGGCTAACGCGTTTAGCAATAAAGTAAAGTAATTTACATGGCGTTTCTCGATGACACGCAGGTCATAAAAGGAATAAAGACAACTCCTATGGCTCCTGCCGGTTGTCATACTCATCGACATGCAAGTCGTGAATCCTATTACAATAGCATGAACATCTCATACATCACATATAGATCATTCATCATTCATCACAACTTTGGCCATATCATATCACAAACCACTTGCTGCAAAAACAAGTTAGACGTCCTCTAATTGTTGTTGCAAGTTTTACGTGGCTGAATTAGGGTTCTAGCAAGAACGTTTTCTTACCTACGTTAAAGCCACAACGTGATTTGTCAACTTCTATTTACCCTTCATAAGGACCCTGTTCATCGATTCCGCTCCAACTAAAGTGAGAGAGACAGACACCCGCCAGCCACCTTATGCAAATAGTGCATGTTAGTCGGTGGAACCGGTCTCACGTAAGCGTACGTGTAAGGTTGGTCCGGGACGCTTCATCCCACAATACCGCTGAAGCAAGAAAGGACTAGTAACGGCAAGAAAGTTGACAAATATACGCCCACAACAAATTGTGTTCTACTCGCGCAAGAAGAACTACGCATAAACCTAGCTCATGATGCCACTGTTGGGGAACGTTGCAGAAAACAAAAATTTTCCTACTCGTTTCACCAAGATCATCTAGGAGTTCATCTAGCAACGAGTGATTAGATGCATCTACATACCTTTGTAGATCGCGCACGGAAGCGTTCAAAAGAACGGTGATGATGTAGTCGTACTCGACGTGATCCAAATCACCGATGACCAGTGCCGAACGGACGGCACCTCCGCGTTCAACACACGTACGGGACGGGAGACGTCTCCTCCTTCTTGATCCAGCAAGGGGGGAGGAGAGATTGATGAAGATACAGCAGCACGACAGCGTGGTGGTGGATGCAGGGCGTCACAGAAGCAGGGCTTCGCCAAGACTACGAGGGAGAGACGTAACGGGGGAGATGGAGGCGCCAGGGGTTGGTGTGAAATCCCTCCTCTCCCCCCACTATATATAGGGGTGTCATGGGGGGGGGGGGCGCCGGACCTAGTAGATGAGATCTACTAGGGGGGGCGGCGGCCAAGGGGAGGTTTCCCTCCCCCCCAAGGCACCTAGGGGTGCCTTCCACCACATGGACTCTTCCATGGTGGAAACCCTAGGCGCATGGGCCTATAGGGGCTGGTGCCCTTGGCCCATCTAGGCCAAGGCGCACCCCCTACAGCCCATGTGGCCCCCCGGGACAGGTGGCCCCACCCGGTGGGCCCACGGGACCCCTCCGGTGGTCCCGGTACAATACCGATAACCCCGAAACTTGTCCCGATGCCCGAAACTGCACTTCCTATATATAATTCTTTACCTCCGGACCATTTCGAAACTCCTCGTGACATCCGGGATCTCATCCGGGACTCCAAAAAACATTCGGGTTACTGCATATACATATCTTCACAACCCTAGCGTCACCGAACCTTAAGTGTGTAGACCCTACGGGTTCGGGAGACAAGCAGACATGACCGAGACGACTCTCCGGTCAATAACCAACAGCGGGATCTGGATACCCATGTTGGCTCCCACATGCTCCACGATGATCTCATCGGATGAACCACGATGTCGAGGATTCAATCAACCCCGTACGCTATTCCCTTTGTCTATCGATATGTTACTTGCCCGAGATTCGATCGTCGGTATCCCAATACCTCGTTCAATCTCGTTACTAGCAAGTCACTTTACTCGTACCGTAATGCATGATCCCGTGACCAGACACTTGGTCACTTTGAGCTCATTATGATGATGCATTACTGAGTGGGCCCAGTGATACCTCTCCGTCATACGGAGTGACAAATCCCAGTCTTGATCCATGTCACCCAACAGACACTTTCGGAGATACCCGTAGTCTACCTTTATAGTCACCCAGTTACGTTGTGACGTTTGGCATACCCAAAGTACTCCTACGGTATCCGGGAGTTACACGATCTCATGGTCTAAGGAAAAGATACTTTGACATTGGAAAACTCTAGCAAACGAACTATACGATCTTGTGCTATGTTTAGGATTGGGTCTTGTCCATCACATCATTCTCCCAATGATGTGATCTCGTTATCAATGACATTCAGTGTCCATAGTCAGGAAACCATGACTATCTGTTGATCAACGAGCTAGTCAACTAGAGGCTCACTAGGGACATGTTGGTGTCTATTATTCACACATGTATTACGATTTCCGGATAACACAATTATAGCATGAATAAAGACAATTATCATGGACAAGGAAATATAATAATAATGCTTTTATTATTGCCTCTAGGGCATATTTCCAACAAATGATTCACCATACTATAACCAATATACAAAGCTGTGAGAAGGTGTGGAAATAAAGAAAACCGGTTGATGCTTCTCTGAGCAAAGGGCCTCCCTGCGCACGCATTAATTTCCTGAGCTTGCTTGTTTTTTCTCAATGTTGCGAGCACTTTGAGCATGTTGGCAACTCCACAGCTACCTAGCCGCCTCATCTTGCAATTGATGCTGACACATTTGGAGCAAACACATGAGGCAATAGAGATGACTCAACATGGGTCCACATTGTGCAGTTCCCCTAATATCATATTCATTGTCCTGAATCTGAAAAGATAGGAAAACAGTAGCTATACTTAAACGGTGTTGCAAAACAGTAGCACATATCAATAGCTCGGCATGACAAAACACGATCATCTGGACGAAGGGGATACTGACCTACCTGAGGAAGATTACATATAATTTCATAAGTCCTTGGTTGATTTCCACCTTCGGCTGCACTGCTTGTTTGCTCCTCCACACATGACAGGATCGTTCCGCACTGCATTTAGCAAGTCAACGTACGAATAAGCTAATTTCATCTTGCGGTGGTCATTGTACCTAGTTACGAATGTAGGAAATACCTGGAGCACCATGAGGTTAGCTGACAGCAGGTAGATGCAGCCATATAAATTTTGTGCGGTGCTACCAAAATTGAGGTTTGTATCCCTTCCCGTTATGAGAATTCTTCTTGAAGTTGGTAGAATGTGACGGATTGTTCTTTGCATCAAACTTGCCTTTCCCCTGAGATTTGTTCTTGTTGTTTTTGGGCTGGTTGGGCTGGAAGTTCTTCTTGTGTACCATGTGGGCACTAGAAGCTCCCTCAGCGACCCGAGCACGTGTGTCTTTTGCTCTCGCCTTCTCCTCAAAATCAAGAGTGCTAATGAGATCCAAAACAGAAAACTCATGTCTCTTGTTTTTAGAGAAGTAGCAAAATTGTTCCACGAAGGTGGAAGCTTGGCAATGATGGTCCCAGCAACAAATTTGTTCGGCAACACACACTTAAAGTACTCAAGTTCCTTAGAGAGTGACTGTATCTCATGAGTCTGCTGAACAACAGAGCGCTCATCAGTCATCTTGTAGTCACAAAAATGCTCCATGACGTACAACTCATTGCCAGCGCCCGAGGGCCAAAACGTGGCCTCGAGCGCATCCCACATGTCTTTTCCGCTGTCAAATGACATATATGAATCCGCAATGGGATCGTCAAGAACACTCAGCAGGGCGGCTTTGAAGAGGGTATCCATGTTCTGAAAAGCTTCCTGCCACTAGTAGAAAAAGGGGCAAATCTGAGACACATTAGTGCCGGTTCGATTTTGAGCCGCCACTAATGTGTCCATTAGTGCCGGTTCCAACGGCTAGCCGGCCGCTCTCATTAGTACCGGTTCATCGCGAACCTTTAGCACCCGTTCGTGGCATGAACCGGTACTAAAGAGAGTGGTGGCAGGATGTTGTCAGTCTGGGGCCCGTCCAGCACCTTTAGTACCGGCTCGTGGCACGAACCGGTACTAAAGGTCGACGTACATAAACCCTTCGTCCACCTGAGCCACTCTGTTCTTCCCCTTTCCCCTCACTTCCTCTATTCTTCCCCTCTCTTCCTCGAGCTCCTCACAAATTTTTCCCAAAATTTGTCAAGATTTGAAGGCCCCCATCCATTCAAATGATCACAAAGGTTAGCAACTTTGTCCTTTCAACTCTCATTGCTAGATTAGCTCTTGCAATGCTTTGTATAGTGATTAATTTGGGAGGAATTATATTTGCTAGTATTTGATTAATATGCAATTAGAGGTCAAAAATAACACTTAGTTTGCATATGTAGGTGTGGTTTACTTAGTGCCTTCTAAATCTCCGTCGTAACCACCGTCGATCGCCCGCACCGTCCTGTCGCCGGCACCACCTTGTGGTGATGCTCATGTTCATGAATGTTTTACATTACCAAATTGATGTTTGTGTGATTTGGATATATAGTTACTCGTATAATTGTCTTACCCGTACGTTGTTTGCTATACATAGTGCCATGGTTTTGATATCCGTCCCCGTCGGCCCTCGTCCTTGTTATGATTCGGATGTGGTATATTCTCTTTTAAAACTAGTTGTTGCATTTCGTGTTTATGACAAATTATGCCCATCAAGTTGATAGAGATATTTTTATCTAGGAGGTATATGAACCAGAAATTCCAACCGACCCTATTGTCGAGAGGTTAAATTTAGTTGAAAGAGAAAACGAGTATTTGAAAGAAAAATTGAAAAGAATTGAGGGGGAGAAGATGGAATTGGAGTTTGCATGTTGGCGATGTCGTTGATGATCACAAGATCAAGATGGAGAAAATGAGGTTGAAGATTAGAAAGATTAGAAAATATGTCATTGATAGTGTGGCTTGGTATCGTTATGCTGTTGGATCAATTGTTACCTTAGTTGCGATCTTGATCGCATTTGTTGTTGCATTTAAATTCTTTAGCTAGAGAGTTATTTGTTGCATTTAATCAAGTGTTGTATATGAACCTTATGTATGAACTTTATGTATGAACTTGTATTAATTTGGTCTATTCGGTGTTGTGTATAATGAAGATATGAGCCGACAATGGATGTATGATGACCGATGCTCTCCCGGGTTCATTAATGGCGTGCATACTTTTCTCCTTGCTGCTGAGGCAAACAAGCGGGCGGATGGTTTTATGCCTTGTCCATGTGCTGGCTGTAAGAATGGTCGCAATTACTCTATGTCAAGAACCATTCACGTCCACCTATTTGAGTCCGGTTTCATGCCCCACTATAATGTTTGGACCAAGCACGGAGAAAGAGGGGTTATGATGGAAGACAATGAAGAAGAGGACGGAGGCATCTATCCTGGCCATGGGTTCCCTGAATACGATGATACAACAATGGAGGAAGAAGCTGAGCCGGCAATGCAGGAACAAGCTGAAGAAGAGGCACCAGATGAGCCCGCTGATGATCTTGGTCGGGCCATTGCCGATGCAAAGAGAAACTACGCAAGTGATTTGGAGAGGAAGAAGTTGTAGCGCATGTTAGAGGATCACAAGAAATTGTTGTACCTGAATTGCGAAGCTGACAAAAAAAAGTTGGGCACCACACTGGAATTGCTGCAATGGAAGGCATAGAATGGTGTATATGACAAGGGATTTGGAAAGTTGCTGGTAATGATAAAGAATATGCTTCCAAAGGACAACGAATTGCCCGAGAGTACGTATGAAGCAAAGAAGGCTGTTTGCCCTCTAGGGTTAGAGGTGTAGAAGATACATGCATGCCCTAATGACTACATCCTCTACGGCGGTGCGTATGAGAATTTGAACACTTGCCCGGTATGTGGTGCATTGCGTTACAAGATCAGTCGTGATGACCCTGGTGATGTCGAGGGCGAGCGCCCCAGGAAGAAGATTCCTGCCAAGGTGATGTGGTATGCTCCTATAATACCACGGTTGAAACGTTTGTTTCAAAACAAAGAGCATGCGAAGGCGATGCGGTGGCACAGAGAATACCGTAAGAAAGATGGAAAGTTGAGAGTACCCGCTGATGGTTCACAGTGGAGAAAAATCGAGAGAAAGTACAGGGAGGAGTTTGCAGGTGACCCAAGGAACGTATGGTTTGGTCTAAGCGCAGATGGCATTAATCCTTTTGGGGAGCAGAGCAGCAACCATAGCACGTGGCCTGTGACTCTATGTTTGTATAACCTTCCTCCTTGGTTGTGCATGAAGCGGAAGTTCATTATGATGCCAGTGCTCATCCAAGGCCGTAAGCAACCGGCAACGACATTGATGTGTACCTAAGGCCATTAGTTGAAGAACTATTACAGCTGTGGAATGGAACAGGTGTACGTGCATGGGATGAGCACAGACAGGAAGAATTTGACCTAAAGGCGTTGCTGTTCATGACCATCAATGATTGGCCTGCTCTCAGTAACCTTTCAGGACAGACAAACAAGGGATACCGCAGATGCACACACAGTTTGGATGATACTGACAGTATATATTTGGAGAGTTGAAGGAAGAATGTGTACCTGGGACATCGTCGATTTCTTCCGAGCAGGCATCCCGTAAGAAAGAAAGGCAAGCATTTCAAAGGTGAGGCAGATCACCGGACGAAGCCTCGCCACCGTACTGGTGCTGATGTACATGATATGGTCAAGGATTTGAAGGTAATCTTTGGAAAGGGTCCTGGTGGACAACCTGTTCCGAAGGACGCTGACGGACGCACGCCCATGTGGAAGAAGAAATCTATATTTTGGGACCTGCCCTATTGGAAAGACCTAGAGGTCCGCTCCGCAATCGACGTGATGCACGTGACGAAGAATCTTTGTGTGACCCTGCTTGGCTTCTTGGGCGTGTATGGGAAGACACAAGATACAACAGAGGCACGGGAGGACCAACAACGTATGCACGGAAAAGACGACATACATCAGGGTCAGGCCAGCTACGCTCTTACCAAAGGAGAGAAGGAAATCTTCTTTGAATGCCTGCTCAGCATGAAGGTACCGTCTGGCTTCTCGTCGAATATAAAGGGAATAATAAATATGGCAGAGAAAAAGTTCCAGAACCTAAATTCTCATGACTGCCACGTGATTATGACGCAACTGCTTCCGGTTGCATTGAGGGGGCTTCTACCGGAAAACGTTCGATTAGCCATTGTGAAGCTATGTGCATTCCTCAATGCCATCTCTCAAAAGGTAATCGATCCAGAAATCATACCAAGGTTACAGAATGATTTGGTGCAATGTCTTGTCAGTTTTGAGTTGGTGTTCCCACCATCCTTCTTCAACATCATGACACACATCCTAGTTCACCTTTGCGAAGAGATTAACATTTTGGGTCCTTTATTTCTACACAATATGTTCCCCTTTGAGAGGTTCATGGGATTCTTGAAGAAATATGTTCATAACCGTGCTAGGCCAGAAGGAAGCATCGCGAAGGGCCATGAAAATGAGGAGGTCATTGAGTTTTGTATTGACTTTATTCCTGACCTTAAGCCGATTGGTGTTCCTGAATCGCGGCATAAGGGCAGACTGGATGGAAAAGGCACGCTAGGAGGGGATCAAATAATATGTATGGACGGGCATTCTCTCACTGAAGCACACTATACAGTTCTACAGAATTCCGCCTTGGTGGCTCCGTATATGGAGGAACACAAGAATTTTCTACACTCCAAACACCCGGAGAAGTCTGACGACTGGATTACACGTGAACAAACGAGGACTTTCGCCTGTTGGTTGCAGAAATGTGCCTTGCACGATGGCGATATTGAAGATGACCTATACTCGCTGTCCCAGTTACCATCTTCGAATATAATGACCTTCAAAGGGTACGAGATAAATGGGAATACATTTTACACGATCGCCCAAGATAAGAAGAGCACCAACCAAAACAGTGGTGTCTGCTTTGATGCAACAACCAACACGGGAAAGGAAACATATTATGGTTACATAGAGGACATATGGGAACTTAACTATGCAGGTGGTTTGAAGGTTCCTTTGTTTCGGTGCAAATGGGTCAATATGACACGAGGCGGGGTAACGGAAGACCCGCAGTACGGAATGACAACAGTAGATTTCAACAATCTTGCGTATGCAGAAGAACCATTCGTCCTAGCCAATGATGTGGCGCAGGTTTTTTATGTGAAAGACATGTCTACCAGGCCGAGAAAAAGAAAAGATAAGGAAGCGAATGGATCATACGACGAGCCAAAGCGCCACATGGTTCTTTCAGGGAAAAGAAACATCGTGGGAGTGGATGACAAGACAGACATGTCAGAAGATTATGAAAAGTTTGATGAAATTGCTCCATTCGCAGTGAATATTGACGCGAACATCCAGTTAAATGATGAAGATTTTCCATGGCTACGGTGCAAAGGGACACACGCGAAGAAAAAGTTTCACACCCAAAGATCCGGGATGTGATCGGCTTCACTATCCTCACTTTCTTTTGTGTTTCACACCCAGGAGGGAATCTCTATACAACTTAGGGTATTTATGTGTTTTGGCATTTGAAACGCGAAGAAATTTTATGTGCAAACAAATTATTTCATGCAATTACTATCTCTTTCGAAGTATCAGGGTTTCAGACGATTTCATTTTTTAAATAACCTAAGCATTACCAAATTGAATATAATGATAAAACACAATAATATTAAACATAAGAAAAAAGAATCACTGAAAAATCTTTTCTCAAAGTTAAGTTATTCACAAACTAGTGATTCACACAAATTTCCAATAATTCAAAATTTTGAACTATTCAAATTTGAAAACTACCGGCACTAACAGAAAGTTTGTAATTTTTTGTACCTAAAGCAAAAATATTCAAAAAGAAACTCTAAATACAGCAAAAAACGACTCAAAAATAAGTAAAACAAAAAAAAACAATTTTTTTTAAGAAAATAAAAAAGCCCGCCCACTGGGCCAAAACGGCCTGCATACGACTAGAAACACAACCATCTGTTGGGCCAGGATGCAAGCCCGCAAATGACCAGTAGGCCCACAGGGCAGCAATGAACAGGTAGGCCCAGTAGGCCTGCTTAGGAGAGGAGCTCGAGAGAGCTACCGCACTGGGGCTTATAAACCAGTGCGGTAGCCCTTCGACTAGCGAGGTGGGACTAAACTTGCCGCACCGCACTGCGCCAGCGCACCCCTTTAGTATCGGGTCGTGGCACCAACTGGTACTAAGGGGGGGGGGTCTTTAGTACCGGTTGGAGCCACCACCCGATACTAAAGGGGGGCGCTTCCCGCCGCTTGGCCTGGCCAAAACAGACCTTTAGTACCAGGTCGTGGCACCAACCGGTACTAAAGGTCCATCCTATATATACAACAGTTGAAAACCTGCACTTCACTCTCTGTTTCTTCCCTCCGCCGCGCCGCCCTGCCCCGATCGACACCGTCCCCGTCGACGTCGCCGACCCCGGCCGTCCCC
>NC_057804.1:638751224-638763678 GCF_018294505.1 Triticum aestivum | reverse complement strand
CGACGTCGCTGCCCCGGCCGTCCCCGTCCCTGTCGTCCCCGTCGCCGCGCCCCGGCCGCCCCGTCACCGCGCCTCGCCCCGTCGTCGTCGGCCCGTCCCGTCGTCGCCGCCCCTTCCCGTCACCCTGTCATCGCCGACCCGTCCCGTCACCCCGTCGTCGCCTCGCCGGTGAGCTCACCCCGGCCACCATCTTCACACACACACACACATTACACACTACACACACACACATGTACAGACACATACACACACACACACACACATTATAGAATTTTAGTTATAGAATTTTTTCTGTTTTTTAGTTTTAGAAATGTTAGAAATTATTCTATTTTGTAGTTATAGAAATGTTTTTAGAAATGTTAGTTATATAGAAATGTTATATATTTTTCCTGTTTTTTAGTTATAGAAATATTAGAAATGTTATAATTTTTTCCGGTTTTTTAGTTATAGAAATATTTATAAAAATGTTAGCAATTTTTCTGTTTTTTAGTTATAGAAATATTAGAAATGTTAGTTATATAATCAGAAATGTTAGAAATTTTAGAATTAGTTTTAGTTAGATGAATTAGATTAATGTCAAATTGTTAGAATTTGCATATAGAATGTTAGATTAATGTTACTTTTTGCGGGCATATAGTATTTGTTCTCGACGATATGCCTGGCCCGCATCCTCGCCGTCGACCCGTTTGTGACGATGTCATGCTTCAGAGGACCCATGTCCGGGACTGGGCTCCGCCGGGCTGGCACTAGGAGGTGCTACCTAGAGAGGCGCGTCGAGAACCCGGCCTCGGGTCCCATCGTCGACCCTGATCTCCTTTGGTGGCGTTCGCGTGGGCCACATTCGGTGCAGAGGCAGCCGGCCCCGCTGGAGGTGGTGCGTCGCCGTGTCAGGGAGGAAGACGAGCACGTCCATCGCTACATGGCTGCTATGGACGACGTCAGGTTCTCCACAAACGCGTGAGCCAACTCCTCCTCGAAGTCCACCACCTCCTCCAAGTCCCCGAATGCTTGAGCAGACTCCTCCTCCTTCATGTCCGGCACAACATCAGGCCACTCCTCCTGCTTCAAGTCCGGCACAGCGTCAGCCACGTTAGCCGTCTCCGCCATCTCAGCAATCGCAGAAGAGACACGCCGCAGCTATGGTGCGTAGCGGTACGAGTCGAGGTAGTACATGAAGTACAGGCGGAGACAAGCGATATAAATATGGTCCAAGCCTCGTTCCTCTTCCTCAGAGGCCTTACGACATGACCGAGGAGCAAAACACAGCCATAGTGCAGGCCCAAGTGGACGCCCGTTTTGGACCGAAACCGGCACCGCCGCCAAAGGCGAAAGTGCCTGAGAAAACGATTGACCACTTCATTCGTATGGCTAGAGTACCAGCTCCCAAGCCTGTTGACTCAGACCATGAGCGTCAAATCAGGAAGCTACATCGAACATGGCTACAGAAGGAAGTGAGCTAGAGCTCGAGCCAACAAGCAGCTGGCAAAAAATGCGGGAAAACCGTTCCCCAGCTGGGAGAACAGGCGGCGCAAGCGACCCCCCGCTTGTTGTGCCAACAACACATGAGAGGAGTACGCGCGCCAAATATTATTGTGGGAAAACCGTTAGCGTTCCCCAGCAGGGCGATGTGGTAATAACGGAGGAGCCTATAATGCAGGCTGAAATGCTCAAGATCTATGTTGGAAAACTCCTCGAAATCGAGCCCATGTCTCCGCTTAGAGAATCGGAAATAAAATGGGAATATGTCCAGGGCCAACCTTTGGTCCATCCAGACAAGGTAAAGGACCTCCCAACGAGAATGTATGAATTGCATCAATGGTACATGAACATTACCAAGATTTCCAATCGAGTGTCCCTCATGGTGAATGTCAAGGAGGAGCATTATTACGATGAGAAAGCTCTGGCCATTGAGTATCCAGAACTATTTCAGTTATACAATCAAGACGCACTCGACAAGTCTATCATCAGTTGCTATTGTCTGTAAGTGATTTCTTTCTGTAATTTAAGTCTCAAGCTAGTTATGTAGTGATAATTTTGATCAATCATTACATGTAACTATCCTCACTATATTCTTTTCTGTGGTATTATATGCAGGATGAAGATGTATGAAATGAAAAAAGCTGGACGCTATGGCATTGGGTTCATCGAACCAAATACCATTAATGAGGACATATGGAAGCTTCCATTTTATCAAGCAGGTGTAGAAGAAAGCATGCTAGAGTTCTTGACGCGCCTCAATAGCAATGAAGATATACTACTTCCTTACAACTTCCCTTGAGTCACACTGTCTTGTACTACAAATTCTATTTTTGCTTACTAGCTAGCTAGATGTTAATAATTAAGTGTATACGGTTTACGGTAGTTGATTAATTTTATGCACATGCCTGCTTAATTAAGACATGCAAACGTGTGCGCATGCAGTTGGCACTGGGTCTTGATAGACATTAAACTTGACGAAGGAAAAGTTGAATTACTGGACTCACTACTTAAAGAAGAAAGTGACAACACCATTGTGAAGGGGATAGTCAACAGGTAATTTCAATCATTATTAACTATATATATCTCGGCCTATTATTAGTTCGTCATTTCCTGATATGAACTATTTAATAACCCCTTTATTAATTTTCTTTGCCGGCGGGCAGGGCATGGGCAAAGTTCATCAAGGTGACTCCAGGCGATTGGAAAAAAAGTTGTTTTGGCATCGACCAAAGGTAAGTAATTAAGTAGTACTAGCTAGCTACCATCTCTTTAATTCTTGTTTCAATATCATTAATTAATTATCATGCTTGACTAATCATTATCTGATTCAATTCCATTCTTGTAAAGGCCCTGAAGCAGGCGCCGGGGAATAATCTGTGTGCATTCTACGTTTGCGAGAACATTTGCATGATGACGTCCGAAAGGAGCAGATCTGATAGACAGGACTGGGTATGTTTGTCAGAACACTATTCACACCATTATCGATATCTAGTCACACAACTAACACACATGCATATTGATCCTTCTTAACAGTTCAGAGAGGTGCGGAATAAGCTCCTACCATCGGACCGCATACTAGCAATTCAAGAGGAAATAGCCGGATTTTTGCTCGACCAGGTCATAGATCCCAAAGGAGAATACTATTACCCGCTACCGCCCCCATGAACCACTTGTCATCGTGCTCCGGAGGCACCAAGGCAACATATGTAGGAGAAATTGTATATTTATATACATGTGTATGTGTGAATAATTAATGGTGTTGGTTGTGAGACATTCGATGATATACACACACACACACACACACATATATATATATGCGGTTCTACGTACGAGAAAATCTATTTATATATATGCATAACGTGTACAATTTGTAGTATCGTGAAATACCAACAAACAAAAAAAATGGAATGGAAAATAAAGAAAAAAACCCCAAACATTTAGAATAAAGCAAAAAAAACCCAAACATTTAGTACCGGTTGGTGTTACCAACCGGTACTAAAGACCTACACGCAGATGGGCCTGGCTCGTGCCACGTGGTGTCACTTTAGCGCCGGTTTGTGACGAACCGGTACTAAAGGGGGGGGGGGCTTTAGTCCCCACTCTTTAGTGCCGGTTGGCAAACCGGCACTAAAGGCCGTTACGAACCGGCACTAAAGGCCGGTTCTGCACTAGTGTGCTGTGTAGGATTAAGATCGCCCTCAGGCTTACTGAGGGAGTACTGGATTAGGGGGTGTCTGGATGGCCGGACTATGACCTTTGGCCGGACTCCCGGATTAAGATACAAGATTGAAGACTTCGTCCCGTGTCCGGATAGGACTTTTCTTGGCGTAGAAGGCAAGCTTGGCGATACGATATGAAGATCTCCGCCCATTGTAACCGACTCTATGTAACCCTAGCCCTCTCCGGTGTCTATATAAACCGGAGGGTTTTAGTGTGTAGGACGAACAACAATCATACCATAGGCTAGCTTCTAGGGTTTAGCCTCTCTGATCTCGTGGTAGATCAACTCTTGTACTACCCATATCATCAATATTAATCAAGTAGGAGTAGGGTTTTACCTCCATCGAGAGGGCCCGAACCTGGGTAAAAACATCGTGTCCCTTGTCTCCTGTTGCCATCCACCTAGACGCACAGTTCGGGACCCCCTACCCGAGATCCGCCGGTTTTGACACCGACATTGGTGCTTTCATTGAGAGTTCTTTTGTGTCGTCACCGTCAGGAAGGATGCCGCACCCCGTCTTTAAAGACAGCGCTGTTGCTAAAGGAGCTTTGGCTGTCGGCCAAACTCTCCGTCTAGGTAGTTTTTTGATGACCGCCTGTTCGGCCGCCGCGCCGGCGATGACCTCTTAGGTCATCGAAAGCAATCTCCAGATCAGCTCGGAACTTGCCGAGCAGTTAGATCCGATGGAGCTCTATTCCCTAAACGAGCTCTTGGATCGCATCACCGCCCTGGGAGTCGCTACAGATTACGGCCAGATTGGGCTTAAACCCGATCAGAGAGAGATCGACTCTCCCCAGGTCACCCACCACGTTGAAGTGGTGGAAGAACAATGCGGAGAATCTTCGCCCATCCTAAGGACCAGATGTGTCTGGATTCCTGATCCCTCCAAGCCGGACATCCACGGAGGGGAGGACGTCGACCAAGACCTGAAACTAAAGTCAGGCAGCGGGCCTGATTCATTGAATAACGTCCAAGAAAACAAGCTTCCGAGTTCGGAAATTTCTTGGCCCCTGAGTCTTAGATCGGGCGAGGTTCCAGATTTAAATGCCAGTGACGCCAAGTCAGGCACCCCAGAAACGCCAGTACGGTGTCAACAGTCTTCGAGACTTTTGCATCAAACAATGCAAGGAAACGAACGCTCCGCAGCCTTACCGAAGTCTACCAAGTAGCGACAATAAACCCATGGAGTGACACGGCTATTACCTTTAATGCCAGTGACGAACCTAAATTCTGGATAGCCCGAGCACTAGCTGCACTGGTCCTCAGTCCGATAGTGGACGGCTTCCGGCTTACAAAGGTACTCATGGACGGTGGCAGTGGACTAAACCTCATCTATGAGGAAACACTGCGAAAAATGGAAATAGACTGGAGCCGCATTGAGCGAAGCAACACAACCTTTAGAGGAATAATCCCCAGCCGGGAAGCGTGCTGTTCAGGGAAAATCACACTGGATGTGGTGTTCGGCACGCCGGATAATTACAGATCCGAGTAGGTCACATTTCAAGTGGCCCCATTCAGCAGCGGATACCACGCTCTGTTAGGGCGAGAAGCATTCACAATTTTTCAAGATATACCCCATTACGGGTACATGAAGCTCAAAATGCCCGGACCCAACGGAATCATCACTCTTGCTAGTGATCCGGACATAGCATCCGGACACAGCGCTCCGCGCCGAAAACAAGATAGCCGCACTAGCCCTCGAGGCATTATCCGAAGCCCTGGCAGCCAAGGAACTAACTGTGTTGCGCTCCACAGTGGACAGGGACGACGTGATACTCGACAAAAGATCCAAGTCCACCTCCTTCAAGCCGGCAGACGAAATAGTCAAGTTCCAAGTCCATCCAACGGACACTACAAAAACGGCCTCCATCGGGGTACAACTAAACCCTGATGTAGACGCCGCACTCAGAGAATTCCTACGAGAAAATTGGGACATTTTTGCCTGGCACCCTTCAGACATGCCAGGAATCCCACGCAGGCTGGCCGAGCACAGCCTGAACATCTTAAAAGGATTCAAGCCCGTTAAGCAGACTCTTCGGCGTTTCTCCGAACCTAAGAGACAAGCCATGGGAGAGGAGCTAGCCAAACTACTGGAAGCCGGATTCATCAGAGATATAAAACATCCGGACTGGCTAGCAAACCTGGTGATGGTACCAAAGAAGGACAAATCCTGGCATCTATGCGTCGATTTCAAAGACCTAAATAAGGCCTGCCCAAAGGATCCTTCCCCCTCCCCCGCATTGATCAAATCATCGACGCCACTGCAGGACACGATTCATTGTGTTTCCTCGATGCATACTTTGGCTACCACCAAATCAAGATGGCAGAGTCAGACCAAGCCGCAACGGCATTCATCACCCCATACAGCCCATTCTGCTTCAACACAATGCCCTTCGGGCTCAAAAACACCGGCGCAATATATCAGCGCATGATTCAGACATGTCTGGCCAACCAGATCGGCAAAACGGTTGAAGCGTACGTGGATGACATGGTCGTCAAAACTAAACACGTCGAAACTCTAATAGACGACTTGAGGCTCACGTTCGATATCCTCTGAACATATGACATTAGGCTTAACCCAGAAAAATGCGTTTTTAGCGTACCAGCCGGAAAGCTCTTGGGCTTCATTGTATCCAGTAGAGGAATTGAAGCAAACCAAGCCAAGATCCGAGCTCTATCACAATTGGATATTCCAAAAGATCTCAAGCAAATACAAAAATTGACTGGATGCATGGCGACTCTAAGCCGCTTCATCTCCAGCTTGGGGGAAAGGCATTACCCCTTTACCGCCTCCTCCGGCGCATCGAACACTTCGAGTGGACGGGTGCCACCACGGCCGGACTCGAAGAAATAAAAGCCATACTGGCAACAAACCCTATCCTTGCTGCGCCGAACATCGGCGAACCAATGTTGTTATACATCGCGGCAACTCACCAAGTTGTAAGCGCAGTCCTCGTCGTCGAACGAGAAATGGACGGACACAAATTCCCTGTCCAGAAACCAGTGTACTACGTGTCCACTGTCCTCACTCCATGCAAGTCTCGGTACCCGCATTACCAAAAAATAGCATACACAGTGTTCATGGCATCCCGGAAGCTACGACACTACTTTCAAGAGTGTTCGATAACAGTAGCCTCCAAAGTACCTCTTAACGATATCATAAACAACCGTGACGCAACAGGCCGGATTGCCAAATGGGCCATTGAGCTCCTCCCGTTCGACATAACATATAAGCCACGGAGAGCCATCAAGTCGCAAGCCTTGGCCGACTTTGTCGCTGAATGGACTGAAGCCGAACTCCCTAAAGAGTACGACACATATTCCAACTGGACCATGCACTTCGATGGCTCCAAAATGCTGGCGGGTCTGGGGGCTGGCGTCGTCTTGACATCCCCAACAGGAGATACAATTCAATATGTACTCCAGATAATGTATACGGACTCCAACAATGCAGCCGAATACGAGGCCCTGCTACATGGCCTCCGGATGGCAGTCTCCATGGGCATTCAACGCCTAGAGGTGCGGGGGGATTCGAACCTTGCGATATCCCAAATAAACGGGGACTTTGATGCCAAAGATCCGAAAATGGCAGCTTACCGCAACGTCGTCCTGAATATGTCAGCTCAGTTCGAAGGGCTGGAATTCCACCATATAGCCCGGGAAAATAATCAGGCAGCAGATGTCTTGGCACGCATCGGCGCAAAGCGCGACGCAGTCCCCCCCAACATTTTCCTGGAAAGGCTATTCAAGCCATCCGTACAGTGGGAAGGGGAATCCGGAATTAGCAATCCGGACCAGGCCGCATCACCTGACCCTGAACACCCTGACACAACGGAAGACTCCATCAATGAAGTCACACCCTCAGCCCACGTAATAATGGCAGTAATTGCCCCATGGACAGAACCATTCTTAGCCTACTTAACTATGCAGGAACTCCCCGAGGACCAAAATGAGGCACGCTGCATAGTGCGGCGATCTAAAGCCTATAAAGTCCACGAAGGAGAGCTTTATAAGAAAAGCACCACCGGAGTCCTTCAAAGGTGTATCTCCGAAGAGGAAGGGCGGAACCTGCTGGCGGAAATTCACGCCGGACTCGGCGGGCACCACGCCGCAGCCCGAGCCCTTGTAAGCAAGGCCTTCCGTACCGGATTTTATTGGCCGACGGCCCGGGCAGACGCTCAGGACTTAGTCCAGCGATGCGTCGGTTGCCAATTATTCGCTAATCAAAGCCACATGCCGCCTACCGCCCTACAAACCATACCCATCACCTGGCCTTTTGCGGTCTGGGGGCTTGACATGGTTGGACCCCTTAAAGGAGGAACCCACAAGCAAAAATATCTACTGGTCATGGTGGATAAATTCACCAAATGGATAGAGGCCAAGCCTGTAAAGACGGCCGAATCCGGACCGGTGATAGACTTCATATCCGGGGTCGTACACCGTTACGGCGTCCCCCACAGCATCATCACTGACAACGACACAAACTTCACGGCCGACAAAGTTAAACTCTGGTGCAAAAACATGGGCATTAAGCTCGACTACACTTCAGTCTATCACCCACAAACTAACGGTCAAGTCGAGCGAGCCAATGGTCTCATCATGAGCGGCATCAAACCCAGACTAGTGCGATCCCTCAAGGAATCTAACACGCACTGGGTGGAGGAGCTTGACTCCATACTTTGGGGGCTGCGGACCACGCTGAATCGCACTACCAGATTCACACCATTTTTTATGGTATACGGCGCAGAGGCAGTCCTGCCCTGCGACATAATTCATGACTCACCTCGCGTGCGCATGTACAAAGAAAGAGAAGCCGAGCTCGATCAGCAGGACATCTTGGACGCAATGGAGGAGGAGTGCGACATGGCAAAAGCCCATTCTGCATTTTATCAATAGCAGGCTCGAAGATATCAAAAGCAGAGAAGTACGGGCCAAAACTTATAACGTTGGCGAACTAGTTATGTGCCTTCCGGACAAGAAAAAGGACAAACTAAAGCCCAAATGGGAGGGTCCCTTCATAATCGACCAAGTCCTGACTGGTGGAGCGTACCATCTGCGAAACGCATCGGACAACCGACTCGAGCCGAACCCATGGAACGCAGCACACCTACGAAGATTCTACGCCCAGCGCCGGACTCTGTGTTCGTCTCCTTCCTATGCCCTTTTTTATTTCTTTATTTCAAATTAGCTGCCTGGTATTTCTCTCCTCCTCCCTCCTTTTTTTTCTCCCAAGCCTTTAGGGGCTTACCTGCGCGTTGTTCGCACATACTTGATGCGCCACCCACGCTCATTATACCTGGGGGCTTCTTTATCAGAAGTTTATATAAACGGGCCTCATGCCCAAAACATGTGTGACACTTCCGCATGAACCTTTTATACACCATTATATGCATCGATATGACTTAAGTTTTGGCCAAGCTGGGTTGCCTGGCTCCTGTGCTTACCCCTACGTTCCCGTTTGTTCGGCTAGGTGGTAAAGGGAGCACCTCTGCGATTGTTACTGCCGGGTCAGACGGATGTGTACCTCAGACTGGGTGAAGCTGAAAGCTAGCGTTCTTAAGGGAATATTCGGTCGCTGAACTAAAATATGATTTTTCACTTGTTTATTTATCTGCCCCCAGATGCTTTTCTGCTTTCTTTTCGCAGTCCGGACATGCACTTTAGGGCATGCCTCCCAGGGAAAGGAACCCATAACGGAACTATTCTCCCTGGAAGATGTTTCTTACTAACCATGTAATATAACATAACTAGTTGGGCACTTGTCTGCTAAAGCACTTATGACCCCTACGCCTGGTCTCCATGCATGCCCCAGTTCTTACATAACCGAGAGGGTATTTGGACACACTTCGGACTATCGGGTCCAGAGGTTGAAGCGAAAAGGTCCGCAATGACAAACGATCTACAATCCAGCTAGAAGGCATTTTACATGTCACTTTAAATTACATAGCCAATTCGACTAGGTATATTCTTCTTCAATACCATCCAATAGGCTGTCTAATTTAAAGTCCTGTTGAGAATACTTGGCAGCCAGCTCTACCTGGCCATACACCAAACTGACAGGGATCTCCTTCCCATCGGGCCCCACAGGGCCGACCTCGGCCATGTGGTTCGGGTCAGCCTTCGTGTACCGAGTCTTCACCATAGCCCAGGCCTCTCTGGCACCTTGACGGCAGGCCGATATCTTCCATAACCGGAAGCGCTACCGCACTCCCTTCAGCTTCTCTGCAAGCTCTCCAAGGCCTTCGGGCATGGAGAGGGATGGCCACATAGCCTGGACGACGCCTTGCATCGCCTGCCGAACTCGTTCATGCAGTTGCAACAGCTCGGGAAGAAGGTCCTACGCTAAACCGGGCATTTCCTCCGCAGGACGACCTATCAGCATATCTACAAACATAGCTATGTCAATCGACTTCCTCGTTGAACTCTTTTTTTTCGAAGATTCGTTCAAGCACTTACTAAAAATGCCGCGTCGAAGTCGCCGATTCTCCTTTACGGAATCAGATAGCTGAGCACGAACATCCTTTAGTTCCTCGCCCAGCTGGGTATTGGCGTCTTGAAGCTTGTTTTTCTCTTGCCTTACCCTCGTCAGCATGCTCTCGCTGGCCTTTAGCTGGAGTTGTTGCTTGTCCGGATTCACTCCTACCCCATCTGTACTGTTATTGTCAGAATTGCACACATGCCGCACTTCACAACGGAACTATCTTTCGAAGTATATATTACCTGAGGGGGTCCCCTTGGCATTCTCTGAAGCAGCCAGTGTGGCCTCGAGTTGGGCCTTGTACTCTTCCAGCTCCTGGGACAGTTGCGTGTTCTTTTTTGTAAGATCCTGCATAACATATGGTCCTTAAATCAGTTATCTTAACTGTTTCAAGTCTCGGGGGCTACTGACATATACAACCATCAGATTTACTCACCCGTATGTCTTTCACATACTGCTCTCTGGCTCTGCCTAGACCATTTTGAGCGGCACGGAGGTACGCATCTCCCGTATTAAAGGTGTCCAACGCCTCTTGGGAAAAACTTGCGTCACGATGAACAGTCCGGCGATGCCTGTGGTTCATGGCACTCTCCACCTCTGAATTGGTGGCAGATAGCCCGTCTGCATCCTCTGCCAGAGGAACGTCCGATGCGCGCCCCGTGTTCACCTCCGCTTCCGAACCTGACCTTGAAGCCTGGCCGGTGGATATAGTCCGGCGGGCGCTCTTCTTCCTGAGGAGAGCGTGAGCGTTAGTGTGACTTGAGGGCATAAACCCTAGGCGTTAAAATTGCACGCCGTACCATTGCGCCGGAATCTCGATCTGGTTCGCACTTTTTTTTAGCCCGCCTGGCTTCAGCGGCCCTTGTTGGCTGCCCACCGCGGGCTCGGCCCTTCGCCTCAAGGATTTCCCTTGCAAAATGAAACACTATTGGTTTACGACATTCAAAATAAGGCATGGATGGATCCTCTTGAAAGTACTGGGACTTCGGTCTCGGTTACCTTTGAGGCCGGAAGTAGTCCGTTATAGTCGGCCGTAATGGCCACTAAGGTATTATCCTTACTCAATTGATGAAACACCCCATCAATTAGCTCCACACATAAGTCCGGGTCCTCTTGGGAGTCCGGATCGAGGGACCGTTCTGGGTCCTCGGGTTGTGGAGGAGGGCTGTTTATCTCCTTCACAGTCTGGCGCAGCTCCTGCGTTAGAATTGCTAGACTGAGTACTCAATTATGGGAATTTGAAAATAGGTAGGCAGGTGAAAATGTTCGCTCACCCAGCTTGGAGGACCGTACATGGAGAATCTGCCCCGTGGGTTGACACGGAGGAATTCCTCTTCTTCTCCCTTGTACAAAGCGGATAAGATCTTCGTTAGAGTGGCAGCCGAATCCGGCTCCTTGCGACCGCACCGGGTGGCGTCGTGCTCCCCGTTGAAATCCCACTTGGGGTGGCCTCTGTACTGAAGCGGCTGCACCCCCCGCGTAATGCATGTGGCCATGACCTCGATCATGGTCAATCCAGAATGAGCCAACAATCTTATCCGGCTCATCAGGTAAAGAACGTCCCTGTCAGTTTCCCTCTGAGGGTTCCGTGGGTGCCAGCTCAGGGTTTCTTCAATGGAGCATTAATAAACTCAGGGAGACCAATCCGTACAGGGTCCGGCAGGGGGACGTCATCCATATAGAACCATTCTGAAGGCTAGTCCTCGGACGCCTTCTTTGGGGTACCGGATAGATATCCGGTCCCGGCGATGCGCCATAGTTCGGCTCCGCCCACTTGATAAATTGACCCCTCCTGAGAGCGGGGCACAAGGCAGAACAACCTCTTCCACAATGCGAAATGGGCCTCGATGCTCAAGAACAGCTCGCGGAGGGCCACGAAGCCCGCAACATGCAGTATGGAGGCGGGCGTGAGGTTGTGTAGGTGGAGGCCGTAGAACTCCAGTAGACCTCGGAGAAACGGATGAATTGGAAATCTGAGTCCTCTTATTAAATAAGGAACTACGCATACCCGCTCTCCTTGAGAGGGATTGGGGACGCTCTCCGCCTGCTCTCCGCCGCTATAGGTGGCAATCCCGGCTCGAACTGGGACCATATATGCTGGGGGGAGGAGCCCCTTGGATTTAAGCACTACTAGCTTGCTATACGGGACGGAACACCTCTCCCAGTCTCCGGGCCTAGGGCTGGAGAGGCGAGAGGAGGAGCTGCTTCGGCCGGCCATGGTGGAATGGATCTCTGTCAAAAGCGCTCTGATGAATACTCGCGGAGGGAAGGTGCTG